>NC_059073.1:61259069-61559504 GCF_020497125.1 Mauremys mutica | reverse complement strand
CCTTTAAATGAACTCTGAAGAGAAACTATTAAAAAGAAGAAAGTGAAGCAGAACTGTACATTGAATTGCTGCTTTGCAAAAGCACCTTTAATTATTAGAATATAATATCTTTCAGCTGAGCATAAGGTTGAGTGTAACAGGAAGATGAATGGGGCCTTTGGGTTTTAAAGCTAACCTGCAAGCAAAGGATGATGAATAAATGGGGGTGAGCATTAACTTGCTCTAAATGCCTTTGAAATAGTGCTTGCCGGTTTCCTTGAATCTGTCGTCTTCACCTTCCACAGGATAAGCGTTCGACTTTTTATAGCATTTACTGAGACTCTATTGCATTTAAAAGATTAGGAGAAGATCTGGTTAAACCATTTTAGAGAATAATTGGAGATGAATTCAGTCACTTTTCCTACTTTCAAATTATCAATGAAAAGACTTAGTTGTTTACAAAATTAAGGCCCTGAGCCTGCAACTGAATCTACTAGTTCAGACTAGTGCACCTGTTAAGAGCTTCATCCAAGTCAAAGGGACTCTGCAGGGGTTTGTGATGGCGGATATAATTGCAGTATCTAGGGCCTACTTCATTTATTCTAAATTATTTGACTGTATTACAGCAAAGTATGTCTGTAACACCCACTGCTGCCACCTGATAGAGTATCCCCAAAGATACAGTGCTTACCTGTGCTTAATTTGTGTGCCAGGGCTTAACTAGGCTGAGCCCTGGCACCTCAAAGCTTGGCAGTTCATTGCCCCGGCACCTCTCAGCTTGCTGCATCAGTTATGAATGTAAAAAAAATTGCTTGAGCCCCAGCCCCTCTTTCATTACAAATTAAGCACTGGTACTTACTGGGTTGGGGGCGGGGAAGTGGAGGATGAGGAGAAATATAAGGAGATCAAAGGTCTTGCAGGTCACATATAGGGAGTTGCTAGAGTTAAGAGAAGGAAGAAATCTTGGGGGGAGGGGAATATCTGACTTGAGGGAAGAAAAGGGAGAATGGAAGATGGAGAAAAAAGATGCTGAAAGATTCAGTATCATATGTTTCATGATTTAGCTGTTCCACAACTTTTGAGGATTGCCTCCCACTAATTTTGCTGCGTGGGAGGCATGCCAGTCCAAAATTAGAGAACAGAAGTCCATAATAAACTGAACATACAATAAATAAAAAGTACAGAATGCCTTTGTTTTTCCAAGGACTTCATAAAACACAAATGTTAGATTCCAAAATATTCCTAGAGTATTGGTTTTTTTAAATTAAATATTAAATCAATCATTGTAGTCCATTTTATCAGAGACTTTCCTTAATTGTTGTCATTCTCCATTATTTCTATTAAAGAGAATAGATTACCTCTAATATATGAATTCTTTAATCTATATCTAACATAATGGATAAGAAAATATACCCTGGATTCTTATGATCTTGTTTACATTTGGAGTCAATGTATTAACTGAGATTGTATCAATATCTGCTTGGCCACCAGAATGAGGGATTAGAGGGAGTGGATTACCATGTTTAGAGCAATAAAAATGGTCAGAAGAAAACTCAAATTCTGTTTATCTGCCAGGCATTATGCTAGTTCCTTTTATCTTAGTATCAGTAGAAAGAAAACATTCTTATCTCACTGTAAATTTGAGCCTATAGCTGGCATGCAAACTCATAGGCTAAGGCTTCCTCTTTGTTGCTGTGTGAATTCAGATTCCAGTTCATAGTGATACTGAAGACTCTTGATCCCTGTCTCACTGGTACAGAGAGGCTCCTTTGGAGTGTGCCTGCCGAGGGGGAGGGGAAAGTAGCGGGAAGTGGAGGAGAAAAGTCCGAATATGTATTCTGTGGACATGTACGGGAGACAAAAAAAAAAAAAGCCCCCCAAAAGCCACAAAAACAAGTAAGCGTCTTTTAAGTTTTCCTCCAGTTTACCATCTTCCATTTCCATTGTGTCCTTCAATTCCTTTTCTTCAAGTAAACAAACATCTACCTGCATTTTGAATGTAGAGCTTGTCTGCACCACAGCAACACATCAGGGCACCCTACTTATAATGCGGCTGTCCCTCAATACATTTTAGAGAGTTCTATCTTGCAGTGTAAACAGAATCTAGTGGAGCAGATTGTGATTTTGTGCTAGATTTATTAGCTGCCAGGGAACTCTGTGAGGTTCCTTTTTGGAGATGTCTTGCATTCTTTCATTTGGTGCACCAGGGATTGCCTCCATCTGCCTCAGGAGAGAAAAAGAGGTTGTGGCCTTCAAACCCTCTGAATCCCCAGGAATCTTTGGGGGCACAGGACCTTCCATATGGAAGTGCTGAGTCCCCTGTGGCTCTGTTCTCTGACAGTGTCTCTCTCCCCCACACTTAAGCATGGAGGATTAACTGTTTGCCCTGATTGCCACAGGGCATGGGGTGGAGAGAACTATGTGCATTCTTCCTACCTCTGCCACATCACTCCCTGGTCATGCATCAATGGATTCATGGAGTTGATTGTAGGGATAGGGGGGATGCTGTTGTGGAGGCACTTGACTCCTCCCCCCACTTTCTGCATGGGGAGAGTGAGATCTGCAATGATACTCTTAAATGAAACCAGCACACTTTTGATTTTTCACCTGTTCTCTTTGAGAGTAGACTCAATAAACATAGTTTAAACAAAACTGTTAACTAAATACTTAGTGCAGATTGCACACAGCTGTTGAGGCTGCTGCAGTAGATACTGGAAACTTTAGTACATTACAGCACACAAATCTGAACTGAACCAAACCCCTGACAGCTGGAATGTTGCTACTGCCAAGGGTGAGCCAGTCCCCATGATGGTGGAAAGAAGAAAGCGTTTATATACAACAGTATAACATCACCCTACATTGAGGGCACCTGCCCAGAGTTTGTCAACATTCAACAGCCTTAGTGTTGGTGTGGACTACTCATTACTTCTAGGTACCCAACTAGCCACACCTGCCAAAAATGCCATTTTTCCTTCTATAACTGTCAATAAGATTGTGTGCTGTCCTTTTGGATTTTGAATTAGTTGTGATGATCCATTTGTATTTGTGACCTGAGCTTGTTTATAGAGATTCCTTAATCTCTAGATGGGAAACCATCCTCCATTGAAAAGTTGCAGTTGATCCAGAGTACAGTAGCTTGTCTACTGGGCAACACAGGGGAACACATCACTCCCGTGTTCCACCCACATTATTGACTTGAACATGGTATTAAATATTAGCTTCCAATTTCAATCATCATCTTCAAAGCCCTTTATGCAGCTGGTCTTAGTTGCAAGAGGGACAGTTTCACCTTGCATTATCATGATCTCCCTCAACTCCACTGAAATAATGGAACTGTAAACTTGAAAAGCAAAACTCATATGCAGGAGACAGCTTTCTGTGCAACTTGTGTTCTGACACAATGGTGCTGGGCACCATAAACAAACCTGGATGGATAGATAAGGAACTGCTAGAACTGGCAAAATAGGAATATGAATTGTAGCTGGCAGAACAACCTAAGAAACACAAGACTCTTCCAGGAAGATTTTTTTTAAATACAAACTGGGCTTTGCCCTAGTACTGATGGTTATTTGGATGGATTGCAGCATATTGGTTACATACTTAGCTTGTCGATTCTGCTGTTTAGATGATATTTGGATATCTCCTGCTGTATGCCGTATGTGAACTGTCCTTTAAGATTTTTACCCTGTGGCTCTCCTAATCTAGTACTTTGTCACTGTTTTGTGGTGTTGGAAAGAAGCTTCAAATGAAAGCACAAAATGCTAGAAAAGATTTCTAATGAAAGCAAGCAGTAATGTGTATTTAGCTGGTTTCAGGGGTGTTCTGTACAGTTCTATTCTCTGCTTAACCACTTTGGCCTCTGTTGTCCTTTTTTCTTGATTGAGGTTAAGCGGGAAATATTGCAACTTCAGCTTCCCTAGTTTAACATAGAATATTTTCCATCATCCGTGTTCATTTTTCCAGATATGGCAGTCATCTTTCCTTAAATCAAAATAGTTACATTGGCTCTCTCTAGGGGACAGAATGGCTTGTGGGATTGGTAATGGGATACAGAGCCTTTCTCCTCAAGGCCATTTCATCCTACTGTAGATCCGTAGTATTGATGAGTAAATCTCAGGGCTTGGCTACACTTGCAAGTTGCAGCGCTGGTAGAGGCTTTCCAGCGCTGCAATTAGTAACTGTCCACACCTGCAAGGCACATCCACCGCTGCAACTCCCTGGCTGCAGCGCTGGCTGTACACCTGGCCAGGTTGGGGTGTAGCGATTGCAGCGCTGGTGATCCAGCGCTGCTCATCAAGTGTGGACACACACCAGCGCTTTTATTGGCCTCCAGGGAATAAGGAGATATCCCAGAATGCTTTAAACTAAATTACTCCCTTTGTTTTGTTATGCAGCCTCTCTTTGTTTTGTTGTGAACCTCCGGAGCTCCCCGTTTCTACCGGAGCTGCTTATCAGCTCCTGTTTGCTGTGATCAATCTTTGAACAATCAAATGAGATCCTCCTCCCTGTTGTGAATGAGCTCTGTGGAGCTCCTCCGTTGCTGCTGCTATCTAAACAAACACAGCTCCTGTTTGCTGTGATCATCTGTACCTGGCTGTAAACAATCAAATGAGAGGCAGGCAGGGAAACAGCGGGGAGTCATGTTGCCTGCATGCTGTTTGCAATTAAGAGTTAAGACTAAGGGGTCGGAAACATGTTCTGATTTTTCAAGTCAGGAAGCTAAACACACAGTGTTGGCTCCAAAAATCCCCTCTCTCTTTCCCCCCGCTCCCTGTCACACTAGACCCCACTCCACCCCCCTCTTTTGAAAAGCACGTTGCGGCCACTTGAATGCTGGGATAGCTGCCCATAATGCATCACTCCCAACAGCGCTGGAAATGCTGCAAATGTGGCCACACACCAGCGCTGGTAGCTGTGAGTGTGGCCACACACCAGCGCTGCTCCTACACAGCTGGATGACCAGCGCTGCAAACTACCAGCGCTGCAAACTGTAAGTGTAGCCAAGCCCTCAGAAACAAAAGGTAATGTGTTTACCTGAACTGTTAACTGCCTCCTTCCCAGCCTCTACTTTCCTCTGCTCCTTTGTTGTGGATATTAAGAGCTGATGTGAAGAGCTGCACATTGGCAGTGAACAACAACTAATTGTATTGATCCTACAAAACCCAGGAACTATGCTACATAATCTTGAGCACCACCTACTGGCGCAGTATCTACTAATTGTTTATATAGTCTGGTATTGTAAGAGTGCATGTTTCCACCTTTTCTTGGCTGCAGCAGCTGTCTTCAAGGGGCACCTGGAAGAGCTCCACATTGGAGAAATCTGTAGAGAGAAATATTTGCACCCGTAAATACAACACTCTTTGAGGGGAAGACTCCTTGCTCTGTCCTCAACTGCAACCCTCTTCAGGGAAACAGGCCCACATATGACCCTCCTTCTGCCATTAGGGTAGTATACCCTTAATTTTGCATTCTGAGGCACCTTCATTTGCAATGCCACAGACAACTGTATGCTTTGGAATGTCACTATGAGATAAGTCCAGAAGCAATGGGAAGAGGTGAGGGAAATAACCAACCACTTCTTAACCCCACATTTCGTTTTGGGTTAGTTCTTATTTTTATTAAGCCATCTCCTCTTTCTCCCATCACAAACCACAGTAACACAATTAACACTAACTGGCACCCTTTGTTAAAAATATCATTAGAGAGGCTGAGCTTAGCCTTTTACCCCAGTGGATGAAGATTGAGAGCAGGGCCGGCTCCAGACCCCAGCGCGCCAAGCGCGCGCTTGGGGCAACATTTTGCCATCAGGGCGGCAGGCGGCTCCGGCGGACCTTCCGCAGTCATGCCTGCGGATGCTCCACCGGAGCTGCGGGACCAGCGCACCCTCCGCAGTCATGCCTGCGGGAGGTCCACTGGAGCCGCGGGACCAGCGGACCCTCCGCAGTCATGCCTGCGGGAGGTCCGCTGGTCCCGCGGCTCCGGTGGACCTCCCGCAGGCATGACTGCTTGGGGCGGCCAAATTCCTAGAGCCGCCCCTGATTGAGAGACACTTGTAAGATAGTGGGGAGAAGTTTGGGGAGAAGCACTCTGCTGCTGTCTATGCTGTCCACGTTCTGTCAGAGAAGACTTCAGTTTCCTGGCCTGTCAATCAGGCTCTTTGTAGAAACATTACATTAGATTTTTTTAAAAAGAAAGTTGCTTCCTCTCTTATAAAGATGGTAGCACTGGATACTCCCAATCTTCAGTTAGTTACTGTGCTTCAAATAAACTTATGCTTGACATCCTTCTTAGATGTATGCTGGATACTTATAAAACAATATATGAAAACAACTCTGCTGTATATCTAGACATTTGTCACTTTCTTTCCAAACTTGTGTAATCTTTCCTAATCTACCACTAAATAGTTAATTCTCCTAAATGTGATGCTCCAGCCCATGTATTTCTGTAAAATTAGTTCATGTGTCATGACTGACTTCCTCTAACTGCCTTGTCAGTCTCTAGCAGCATTCACCTGCTAGCGATCACCTTTTTCAAACTGCTTCATTGCTTTCAGCCTGAATATAGAACTATGCAAAATGTTTGTAACCATGGAAGCCAAAGCCAAGTGAGATTTATTTGGGTTTGGGGTTTTGTTACAAACCTAAAAATTGAGTCAAGTCCACCAAAAGTGTTTGAGACTCCTTTAGCTGAGTTTTGTGACCCTTGAATTACCTGGGGTAAGTTTCAAATGAACTTCAACCATGGCTAGGCATTTTCAGCATCATTTAGAACTGAAATTCAAAGTGAACCTCTGGTGCTATACATTATCACAGAACTTCACACAGCTCTTCATGTTATAGCATTTGTTTCTGCACATTTATCATCACCCATTATTAGCTTTGGCAGTGTTTCCCTTTCCCCCTATTGCATGGTGCCTGTTCCTTCAGCAAATTCTGTGTCATGGTATTTTAATCCTCGGAAAAGTTGGTTCTTCTATGCCTTTATTGTTCCAATATCCTTAATTTAAATAATGTAATGAATGTATATATGAACATATGTTACTAGCATTTATGTAGAAGGAGGTTATTTTTAGCTGCCTTTTAATTACCTTCCCTCTACCTCTATCTAAAGGGTTAACCAGTATAGCTTGGATTTATTAATTTGGTACATGGCTCCTTTTAAGAATTTTCTACCCACTAATTTAACAATTAATCTAGGTAATTTGATTTTTCCAGTGAGTCAGTTTGCTGATTTTCACCTGGTTGAGTCAGCTCATATCTATTCTGCTTTTCCCCCCAAAAGCGCCTTGTTGGCTGAAATTAAAAACTTTATGAACGGCATCAACTGTCTGTCAATTTATTCTCTGCCAAGCTTTACCTAGGAACATACCAATTCTACCAGCAGCTGGTGTTGTCTTAGAAAACATAGTTTTTAAGTTCTCCTTTCTCTTTATTTCAAGGCAAATATGGGAATCACTGTGCTCGGGAGAATGATTGTTTGAGACCCAAGAGGTTAAAGAGAATGAGAGCCAGGAGCATCCTGGGTTTTAATCTGAGATAAACTGCTGATTTCTCTGTGTGACCCTGTGCAATTGATTTGACCTCCTTGTGCATTTTTCACCCCATTTAGAATATTGGGTAAAAAACAGTCTTCACTGAAAACCACATTCCACATCTGAGCTTCATTTCCCTGAGTAATAAAAAGTGACGGGTTGGGGAGAGAAGGAGAATTGCACAAATATTTAAGGATTGGTTTGTTTGTGATATTTATTTCAAAATTACAAACACTCATACTAACTGCACGATACAAACTTTATCTCTGGGGAAAAAGCAATCACTCTCACGTTGTTTTTGACCTTTTCACTGAATTGACTGGCCAGGAAGTATGTACTTATTCAGTGGTTCCCAACACAGTATTTATCTGGTCTTAATTTATTGCATAGCTTATTTTTCACTTATTTCCCATCTTTTCATATCTTCTTAGTGGCATCTAATACATGAATAATAGTGGCCAACACAGTTTGCTTAGGTGCTTGCTGTGCAGTTCGCTTTTACTGTAACTATAGCTGCTGTATCCTTTTTCTTCAGTTGTCACTATTTCTGAGGCTGACCTTATGTATGCTGAAAAGACTTAAAATCACTGTAAACCAATGCAACTCCCCTAAATCACTTACACTGGCTTAACACTTACTTAAATAGGTTTAGCTAAATTCAGTAACTTACTGAGGCAAGCTAGAACTGATTTTAAGTGAGGGTTAAGCCAGTATAAGTGCATCTACACTAGGGATTTGCACTGCTTTAACTAGATCAAGTTTTAAACTAAGTTGCATCAGTTTAGCTCAGTGGTCCCCAACGCGGTGCCTAATGCGCCCGCGGCCTGGCCCCCGGGAGAGCACCCGCCGAAATGCCACCGAATTTCAGCAGCATTTTGGCAGGGACGCCTCTCGATGACGACGCTTGTCGCCGACAAGTGATGTCATTGAGAGGAGTCGCCCCTGAATTTCGGCGGAGACACCTCTCGATGACACCGCTTGTCGATGGCAAGCAGCGTCATCAAGAGGCGTCGTCGCCGAAATGCTGCCGAAATTCGGCGACATTTCGGCGGGTGCTCCACCGCTGCAGTGGTCCTTCGGCTGGCGCCCGCCAGCCAAAAAGATTGGGGACCACTGGTTTAGCTAAATTCCTCCATCTTCTGGCCTAGCGATTAGGTACTAGCAGTGAGGGACCAAGTGCTAATTCCCTGCTGTGCCATAGACTCACTCTGTGACCACGGGCAAGTCACTTAGTCTCTCTGTTCCTCAGTCCCATACTTCACAGGGGTATTGAGTGTAATTACATGTAAGACTGTGAGGGGCTCGGATATTAGGGTGATGGGGGCCATAGAAGTACCTTTGAGAGAGAGGCTGATCTATCTCAGTATGTCAGGTTTTTTGTGACTTATTCCATTTTATTCGTTTCTAGAAATCATTGCCAGTTGGGAGGCAGGGGTCTCAAGTCATCCTGAAAGGGCTGGGATAAAATGAGGAACAAAGTAGAATAGGCTTATTTTCAAACAACTTACAGTAAGTGTTGGATACCGAGCTCTAGAATTTTGACAATGGTAGTTTAGATACTACAATGTGAAATTATACGACGAGTATACATGTTCCACCAACTCATATATCATGTGCCAGAAGAACAAGATTTTAGCCAGAGACATTGTGTGTGTGTTTTCTGGCATCTTGGTGGGGCTAACAATCACCAACAAAATTTCAAGGCAAGGGAGCTGTTAACAGTGTTACAGCCTGCAGACCAGAGGAAGACTTTGCAGTGCATCAACTAAACGTTAGACAAAAGAAAGCAGAAGAGCATGGATAGTAAAAAAGAAAGAATCCTGAAATATTAAAGAACTTCTTGTCGGTGGGCTAATATAACTCTTGCTTTCAACTCCGCAGGGTAGTCCAGACTTTGCTGCCTGTAAATGGGCAGGATGTGGAAAAGTTGAATGTTAGTGTATGAAGTCATTTTACCATTATGTTGTAAAAAGTGAAGTGCACATTCACTACCAGAACAACAACAACGATCCTTAAATATTTATATGCCCAGAGTTGGGAAAATTTGTACTAGTTTTAGCTTTTGGGAATTATTTTAGCTCGGGATTTCTTCTCTTCTGATTATAAGCCAAACCTTCATTGGATCCCCACTATGTACTTTGTACATAGTAATGAGAGAGGCTGATGAAATGTGGCAGTGTTGGGACAAATTATGGAACATAGCTAATCCAGATTTATAAACATTGGTAAGTTTTTAGTAAAGCTAGAGGAAAATCAGTTTTTTACTGGGGAACATCATAATGCTCCTAAATATGTATCTCATTAGACTGATAACCACTTATTGTATGTTAAAAACAAAATTTCAGTTGATTATTAAAACAGATTTGCTTAAGGTTAACAATGTAATAGATACAAAGCCATTACATAACTGTTTAAACCTCAGTAAATATGTTACAAATGTTAACTATTTTTGTGCTAACATAGATCAGAAGTCTTAATTAATCTAAACAAAACAAATGCATAGGAAAATCAGTTTAAAGTATGTTTTCAATTTCAGAAATAACTCCTTGTGGATTTTCCTTTATTTTTTCACATCTAAAGTCTGAAACCACCCAATAAGATTTTCCAAAGCACTGAGAAGAATGTCATGGGAGAAGTATCTTTTCCATTCACATTCATGCTGCCATTTGGTCACATTTCAACCCATGGAAAATAACTATTGTAAATATAATTAAACTCCTTCTAGCAGTTCTGACTTAATGGTACTGTAAACTCTTAATAGAAGGCAGAGCTCTCTGATGTGTCTATGGGATATTTAAGAGGGTGAGGTAATATCTTTTATTGGACCAACTTCAGCTGGTGAGAGAGAGAAGCTTTTGAGCTTACACAGAGCTGTTCTTCAGGTTGAAAGCTTGTCTCTCTCACCAACAGAAGTTGGTCCAATAAAAGGTATTACCTCACCCACCTTGTGTCGCTAATATCCTGGGATTAACATAACTACAACATCATTGCATATGGGATATTTACCCATTTCCATTAATTAGCATTAAAAGATAGTGACATTCTAATAATATAGTGAAATAGCCTTCTCATTATTTATAATTAACCTTTTTAGTTCACGCACAAAATGTGCTTACTTTTAAATCAGTCAGTAGTTTTCTTTGCCTCTCAAATGTTTTAAATTGCTGCTAGACTGTCTTTCTGTTTCTAATGCTTTTTGATGCACTGATTTTTATGCTATTGTGAATGAAATCTTTGTTGCAAGGGAAAGTGCGGAAATCAGAACAGGCAGGTTGCAAACCACAATGGCTTTCTTGTTTTAAGTATATGCTGAAACTTAGGAAACCCTGCATTATTAAACCTCTGTTTTTTTCCTTTCTAAAGTATCATTTCCTCTAGTTAGTGTCTTTCACTAAACAACAAACTTTACTTGGCTGTTGAAAAAACAGATCTGCCAGACAGCGAGGCAGATAGAGATACTGATATTTTATCAACTGAGAAAGCACACACATACTTAGGGGCTTATTAACCTCCATCAAGTCACATCTAAAGAATTTCCTGTTCTCCCCTCTCCCCTTGTTTACCTTGAGTTTACTTCAAAACTATTTTCTTTTCCATATTTTTTAGTCGGGACCCAACCTTTCCCACCCCAAACTGAGATATAAATATCTTTTTAAATTCAAATTGTTTGTCTCCTTCCCCATATTTGCATAAAAGAAATGCATTTAAGAATGCTTTATAGATTGAGTAGCCACACTGGTATAAATGGGCATGAATCAGAAAATAAATGTCTGTCAGATTCTGCCGCCCATATGATCACCGAGTAGTCCCTTACACTGTGATTAATTCCACTGGAATGATGATGGGGGACTTACTCAGATTCAGTAGAACTTTGCTTTATAAGGTTTCAGAATCTGGCCCTTAGTAAAGGTGTAGTTTGGTAAAAATGGAAGTTGAATAATAAAGGGGCTGGCTGATCACATGAACTGAGTTGGCTTTTGAGGGTGTGTCCTATTCCTCTTGCCTACGACTTAAATTCTGCTCTCACTTATACCAGAGCAAATCTGGACTAACTTTTTTTTAAGTTACTCCAGATTTACATGGTTGTAACAGCAGAATTTGGGCTTTGCGAACAGGACAGCAGTTTCTGGTTTTGTCAGTAGCTAGCAAAGCAGTTGGAAGCAAACTTGAAGCCTTGTGCCAATGCATTCGTACAATGCAAAGCTCCCAGTAGAGTTAATGGGCACTTTGCCTGAAGTTGATGAGTTTTACCTAAGTAAGGAATGCAGGATTTTGCTTGTTGTTGCTAACACTAAACAGCTTCTCATCCTTCCTAAGGACAGAGGTGAAAGTAAGCCAGTCTGGTATGCTGTGCCGGACTGGACCGGCTTCCCGGGCGGTGATTTAAAGGGCCCAGGGCTCTAGCTGCTGCGGGGAGCCCCGGGCCCTTTAAATCATCACTGGAGCTGTGGCAGCCGGGCTCGGGTGGAGATTTAAAGGGCCCAGTGCTCCTGCCGCTGTGGGGAACCCCAGGCACTTTAAATCACTGCCGGAGCTCCAGCAGCGGGGCTCGGGTGGCGCTTTAAAGGGCCCGGAGCTCCGCTGCGGCCAGAGCCCCGGGCCCTTTATTTTGCCCCTGAGCCCCGGGGCTCCCAGCCGCCTCTGCAGCTGGTAGCTCTGGGGTGATTTAAAGGCCCTGGGGCTCCCAGCCACAGCCGGAGCCCCAGGGCCTTTAAATGCCTCTTCTGGTTGAGGTCACGCTGGCACTCAGGACTCCGGCGTACTGGTAAGTCCTTTCAGTTACTTTCACCCCTGCCTAAGGATGACACTTAACAACAGTTTTTAACATGCATTTCTTTCCCAATGAATAAAAATGAGCTGACACTTTATTAGATTGGTGCTGTATTTCTATTCCCACTGCTGAATATGCCGTTGAAAGAGCTGACTTAATTTTTACAGTTTTCCTAATGAGGAAAAGCAAGCATGACAAGCTAGATAATATTCTACTGAGCCTTTTCCCCTGAGTTATGAGAGTTCTGGAAAGGCCATGAAGCATAACACGTCAATTTTAATCACAGTCACTCTTTATTATTTAGAAATAGAAATAAAGCTCTGATTGATTTGTAGGTCTGATCTATTGGCCTTGCCTGCACTAGTCTTTTCTGCTTAAATTTTCCACTGTTTTTTACACCAGTGCTGCTCCATAAGCGGTAGCAATGGTGAGAACACTAATATCCATAAAATGTTGGCAAAAACCACTGGATTTGGACTCGCCTCTCCCGTTGCTTGTATTTGCAAAGTTTACTACTAAAATGTTTCCAGATAAATGATCGTGCTGTATTTGCAATAAGAAGTTATATTTATAGAATCTTTAAACCCCCTCCCCCCAAAAAAGTATCCAAGCACTTTACACAACTGTATACACAAAAACTGTTTCACTCTAATGAAACATCTCTGGGGTGAAATATGAAGCTGTTGTGCACCACCACTCTCCATACAGAACTGTTTGTAGGAAGTAATGAGGAATAACTTCCAGTTAAATCTGTAAGGAAAACATAGGTCTTCTTTGTCATCCCATATGAAAGACTTCACATCCGGGACCACACTGAGTAGATAAATTCAGCACTGACTGAGAGATGAAACAATTGCCCCGCTAATGAATCACCAACAATATCTCCCGCAGCTCCTTGGGTTTTTCTTGGAGGTATCTCAACTATAGTTCTCATGAGAGATCAGATAAGATCATTACAACCCCTTATAGATCATGCTAGGATATTGCCACCACTTGAATAATTAAGAGGATTCAGCATCATAGTCTGTCCCAGGTGTGGTGATATCCTTGCACATAACATACCATCCCGTGTCTTATTGTTTGTTTATATGGTACAGCAAGAACTATACGCTAAAGCAGCAATAGAGGAGCCAGCAGCTGTTGAAGACCTGCTCATCCCAGACCGAATATGTGACAGCTGCTTAAGGCCCAGCTATCCTACAAATACTCTTTAGGCCCTGCATTCCCATATGTTGTGTGCAACACTTTTTAAATTCCTGTCTGCGCTACAAACTGGATCATTGTTTGTACCGGATTCCCTGTATTGTATACAGGAACTAAAGAGTGAAGCAGGGAACAGAAACTGAAGAAGCAAAGTGAAGTCCAACAGCAATAGCAGCCCCTAAAGGAAATCAGAGAACAAATTTCACACAACACCTTCAGTGTGGAATCACTAGCTCTGCTAATGTTATATCTTGATCAACCCCTTTGTTCTTCCATTGGCAGTTACTGTACTATAATGTACATGTGGAGGTAGAAAACAGATTTATGGAAACTCTCGAAGAGCTCAGTCTAATGCCCACTGAAGTCAATGGAAAGATTCTAATTGACTTCAATGGGCATTAGATGAGGCCCTAAATTCTCATGTGTATATAGTGTCTAATAACTTCTTTTACTATCTCTTTTCAGCACTAGCTCACTGTTTTTATTTTTTTGTTTGCAGTCAAAAATGTTTGTAACATCAATGCTTCACTACTCTCGTGTTGCCGTTGCTGCTTTTTGAATTTGTCTTTTTTTTATTCATCTGCATAGCATTAGTCAGCATATGGGATACAGTGGTAATCAGGACAGAAGATAAGAAATAATTAATCCCTCTCCAGGAAAAACATGGGAAACCTAAGTAGGGAAGGAAATGTGCCTGCTGCCATATGTGTACAGTCAACTTTTTTTAATGTGAACATGGAAGATGTGTGAGGGCTGCTTTTTTAGCTATCCTCCCTCTGCATTATCCACTTTTCTAACTGCTCCTTTTTCATTACCAATTTTTCATTATTTTCTCTGCTTTTACATTCCTGGCCTTTGTAAAGCAATTTCCTTCCCAAAGTACTTCATTCAATTTGTTTCCCATAACAACAACAACAATAATAGAAAAAAAATACTCCTTTAATAGCAAGATTGAGGCCAAAATCAATTTTCTGGTACCTGTGCAACTCCTCTTGATTTCAAGGGGATTTGCACTTATGTTGCTGCGGGAAAAATCTGGCCCTTAAGATGGCCATCCACCTAGAAGTGTAACTACAACAAGCAACTCTCTCAAAATATAGGCAGCCCTTATTTTTCAAAATTGGGGGAATAACACTTGCACAACCTTCCCAGTTCTCTCATGTGACTTTCTGTCTCTTTGCATATACTGGCTGATCCTTTGCATGTACTTCAGATTGTGACTAAGTAACACACTCAGCAGAATGGCACCAGCCTTGACCTGTTTCATTCTGACCTTTAGCTACACCACAGTTTTTGTTGAGGAAAAATTGCTCGTAATGCTACGTAAAATGTCATAAATCAAGCTATGTGGGAAAGAGAATGTTCCACTGACCAGGGATTAGAGACCAACAATTAAGTTCTCTTCAGAGCTCTGTCTTTAATATTGGGTGACCATGTGCAAATCATTCAACCTATCTATGCCTCTGTTTCTCCGTCTATTAAATGGGAATTGTGGCCTGTCTCCTCAGCTGTGATGGAGCAGAGCTTGGTGCAACTCCGGTCAGGTAGCTGAAAGACACCTTTCTCCCTCCCCTGATTCTCTTTTTGGGTAGGCACTGAACCAGCTGTGGGTGGATGTTAGATCAGCCTAAGGACTGCTTTATAGTGTGATGCCTCCCAAGGGGACCATTGTACTGATCAGGGTCAACAGAGCACATAGTGTGCCCTGGTCCCAACCCATACATCCCTCCACCTGGTTTAGGACATGAGGACCTAGAGTCGAGGTGGCTAAATTGGCTTTATGTCCCTTGAGGATTTCTCCTCAGCTAGAAATTAGAGATGAAAATTATCCAGCACATTGGCTGGTCAGTTCTCCTGTCAGTGAAGGATTGCTCCTTTCAGTGTATTTATTGTTGCTTTGTCCCATTTAGTTTAAATGTCCCTTTTGCATTCTAATGATACAGAATGAAAACTAGACAGTTTGGCTGTCTTTCTTCAAATGAGTTGGTAATAAAGGGTCTACACAAATATCAAAGCAAGGTACTATCATTGTAAACTAATTTGTCAACTGAACACGCAGAAGCAATGAGGAACAAGTGGTTAGGCAATGTAACCACACTTTTATGTTTACGTTTTGGGCAGGGGTTTGAATGAGTCCTTATTTTAGCCAACCAGTTCACCTATGCCTGGATATAATGTGGCATTTTGTGCACCATAAATGATGAGCGCTGTGATTGACTTTCGGAAGAAGTACTGGATTTCCTGGAATCTTGTCCCACCATGATGGATCAAGAGAGCATAGTATTAAGGGTATTCACAGGGAAAAGCAGACAGAAAATCTTCAATGGCTGCCTATACCAATATATAACCTTAATGGGGAACAAAATGCTTGAATGTGCTTAATGAGTAGAAATCTCAAATCTACCCTGTTGCTCTGATTATCTTAAATATCACATTAGCATTTTCTTACTTAAATTAGAAGGTTATAGGCAGAAAATACAAAAATATTAGAAACCTGAGAAAAATTATGCAGAAATAAATCTGGACATTTTAAAATCTTTCCCTCTGATTACTTTATAACTGTATACTTTTGTCATATATATCTCTTACCCTTTCAAGACTCTGGACTTTAGTCTTTTAAGATGGAGTCTTTGCAGATTTTCACAGCCTACTTGAAAATTTAACACCATATGCAATTTATTTTTTCTTTACTGGGAAAAGGGCTTAGCCCCAAACTTTATGGTTAGAATCTAAAGAAATCCTGTTGTGTTTCCGTTTTGCACCTGTACTAACAGATTTAGGAAGCCACTTCCACCAACAGACACGGAGTACTATCAACATATCCCTCCCAAGAAAGGAGTTGGGGTGTAAAACAGAGACCTGCTGGTAAATTAAGCAAACTATGTTGGCAATACATTTGCACTTAAGACTGAAACCTTTTCTCGTTGAAATTAATAGCAAAACTCCCATTGATTTCTATAGTACAGGGTTAAATCCTTCACTGAGCACAATATTCTTACTGTGTTGGAATACATTCTGAATAATAATAATACAGAGATTAGCTAATGCTATTTTTTCCTTGTAAGACTTTTAACTTATTGTTCAGAATATTTTAATATTTTTGTTTTCAAATATTTATTACAGTAAGAAAAGACTGAGCTGTGGAAGAGTGAAAAAATGACACTATTTCTTTCTTTCATAAGGTAAGATTTCAAAAATGCAGTTTTCCAAGTGCTTATTTTTAGCATAACAACCATAAAGTAATTTAAGTTCCCAAATATTGGCAACTTCTCATTCAAATTTATCCCGACCTTCACAATCTTGGCTACATAAAAGCCAGCACTTCAAAATTCATGATCCTTTTTGATTAGCTGACATGATGAGTCATCAGCCAAGCTCTGTATGTGCCACTGTGCTGACCTGTTCTGCATTAGAGAAGCTCAGACTGCATTTCATTTTGTGGCAATATATTACAGCTGTACGTGCTTCAGGACACCTGATTTCAAATTATCTCAGATTTTTCCCCTCCTTTTATCGAAAATTGGAAACTCCCCAATTTCCATTGGGAGTTTGGCTTCTTGTTCCTAAGTTTTCTGGTCTCATGTAACTAACTGCACATGAAGTAATGTTCCCACATGGATGTATTATTCACAGTGCTATGATCTATGCAGTTAACCACAGCTTTCCTAATGAGGATCTTTTGGACCTTTCAGTAGTCCACAAAGGGAAAATAGATATGTATTGATTGTTGCTTACCACAAGAAGAAGACAGATGATGAATTTAGCTCTGGTGTAAAGGATCAGTCCAGCTTCACATAGCACACAGTTAAAGAAAAACTGCAATTGGTTGCTGTATCGGAGATGTCTAAAAACAATATGGATTAGTTAGCACTAATGAGAGGTAGACGCATTGCAAATTATTAAATTTTATCAAGTAAATGAACTGACAACTGTTAAAAACAAACAAACAAAAATACCAAAGATTAACCTGTAGAAAGATCCTAGAGATTCAAAAAGAATTTAAGTTGGTATCGAAATTTAAGAGGATTCCATAGATATACATTCTGTAGGCTATTAGAGTCATAGATATTTGTGTATAGTTATTTGGAACCATTCTTTAGAATTATACAACAAGGATATAACTTTATAGTTTAATAGAAAGGATGGTCCAAAAAACCTAAAATAGTAGGGATATAATTCTGTTATTTCTGTGGGACTTTTCCATGTGATTTTTCCATAGGACTTTTATTTTCACAACTAAAGATTATATAATTATTTATAATTTATCATATACTAATACACATTGTAGTAGAGTTAGTAAAAATAATTGTCTTAGTAATACTGCCTGAGACCTCACAACAGCTCATTGCTATTATAGTAAATTTTATCTGAGAACTAGATAGAGAATACTATCACTGTATGAATCCTAAAGTATGTACTTTAGCAAAATTCTACTGTCTGTTGAAAACTGAATTATCAAAATAATATGTACAAAGAAGTGCCACAGAGTTAATATCTACTGATGAATGGCTCTCGTGATTCTCAATGAGATCTGCCTTAATGACTTTTCTTAACTGGAAGTCCAATCTGATGATGTGGCTCAAGGCAAAGGAAATGTAGCTATGCATTGATATGTACTTTAGAAATGAAGATATCAGCATCAGGAAGTCAGGAAACATTCAATATTATTGTAAATTCTGTCACTTTGATTATTTTAACAATGGCAACTTATTAATTTAGGCTCTGGTACATCAGGGTAATTGAGCATGACTGGTTCTGCAAAAGATAGTTTAAGTTCAGTATGAATGGGGCCTGTGAGATAATTAAAATGTATAAGCAGCAAAGAGTCCTGTGGCACCTTATAGACTAACAGATGTTTTGGAGCATGAGCTTTCGTGGGTGAATACCCATATATACTTATATATATGTATGTAGTTCCAACTACAAAACCAGTTTCTCCTCCCTTGGTTTTCACACCTCAGCTGCTAGAAGAGGGCCTCATCCTCCCTGATTGAGCTAACCTCGTTATCTCTAGCTTGCTTCTTGCTTGCATATATATACCTGCCCCTGGAAATTTCCACTACATGCATCCGACGAAGTGGGTATTCACCCACAAAAGCTCATGTTCCAAAACGTCTGTTAGTCTATAAGGTGCCACAGGACTCTTTGCTGCTTTTACAGATCCAGACTAACACGGCTACCCCTCTGATACTAAAATGTATAATACACAGCAGCTTGCAATATTAACTAATTTTTCCCTCTTTTCAGGTCTTGAATGTAATAAACGCACTGGACAAGGCATAAAGACTTCTATTAATGCTATGAAAATTAACTAAGTCACATTAGCAGCAGAAAATCTTCAAAGGTACAGAAATTAAACACTTAACCAGTAATTAATTAAACCATCCATGCCACAAGCATTTGCAGCACAGCCTAGGTATTCAGTTAGGTCAATAATTAAACTGTAGTAAATCATCTGTAGGTTCCATCCTGTCAAACTTTAAAGGTTTAAAGATTAATTCTCAAGGACCCTTAATGCTATAGTGAATCTGTAAATGATTACACAAGATAACTGAGCAATCCATATTTTGCTACTATTAACATTATTTACAAGACATCACAAAATTATTTCTTTTGTTCAAAAATAACATGTGACCAAAATGTGTGCCTCTCTAGTCCTTATGAAAAAGACATATTTCATTTTTTGAAGGCCAAGGATAGTCATGGCAAGATAAAAGGGATTTTTTTCTGAAAGAAAAGATGTATACCAAACAAAAGTAATGGTTTGTTTTTTCTAGTTTCTGTGAAGTCAGTAATCATGAAAGTAAGAAGCTAATATCACTGCATTCAGCTGGCCATAGTGCAGGCAAGTGCTATGTGAGCTGTCTCATATAGCTCTGCCAATGCAACTCAGACAAGATTTGCAATATTGTCTATTTCAAGTCCTGGATAACTGGGAGGCAGATTTTGCCTAGTACAGCAAATTGCCTGGTGGTTTTGTGATGTGGGAAAATGTGCTTTAAGGAACTAGGGAAAGACAATCAAATCTTACTTCTCAACCTCCCAAAGTCAAAATGCAGAACACATTTTGAGACTGTGTCATACAATGGAAATCACAAGATATAATGCAACAAGCTTAACATGGTCTGAGATTCATTTCTTCAGCATCAATAACATTTCCTGTCACCTTATATACATGCAGATTATTTCACCAGAAATAATAATTCAAATATATGTGAGATAATAGCAAGTTTATGAGGGTTAGAAATAAATGTATGTCTAAAATTGAGACATCGCTAGTAATGAAAGGCAGTTAGGAGGAATCAAATGTACTTTACATGAGACCTCAGTTATATTTAAGTCCAATATTTGCAGAGGGATAAAGCTAGTGAGTGCGTTTATTCACTAACCCTATCTTTAGTTTTTCTGTCTCACCACTGTTTATTACAACAATAGGCTCAAGCTCAACTTTCAGATCTGTTTCTTGAACCTCCCAAAGTTCAGAGGGTTTTGAATGGAGATCTGGTTTGGAGCCCATTTATATTTTAAACGTTAAGTAACCACGTTTTTTTTCCAGTAAATTTGATTGCTGGTTCCTTAGACAGCATTTCATGATAATTATAAAGAACATAAGACTATTCAGTCAATCAGATCATGCACTTGGTTGATTCCCTGCCACCCTCACAATAGCTATGTCTTGCATAATGGAATTACTTGTTGGCTGGTCCATTAAAATTGATGGGACAGATTTTATGGGTTTTTTTCTTTAATTTTTCTTTTTCAGTAGCAGTGCTTAAAATATATATCTATAGATTCATATATAATGAGGCCAAAAGGGACTTCACTGATAATCTAGTCTGTCCCTGAATTAATTCCTGTTTGAACTAGAACATATCTCTTAGAAAAACAGTCTTGACTTTAAAATTTCCAGTGATGGAGAGCCCACCAAAACCTTTGGTAAATTATTCCAATGGCTAACTACCCTCACAGTTAAAATGTTGCACCTTATTTCTAGTCCAACCTTGTCTAGCTTCACCTTCCAGCCATTGGATCGTGTTATACAATTGTCTTCTAAACTGAAGACCCATCTATTATCAAAGTTCTTTTCCACATGTAGGTACTTACAAACTCTGATCAAGTCACCCTTAATCTTTTCTTTGTTAAATTCAACAGATTGAGCTGGGAGGCTTGCTGCCGCAGGCTGTGTAGATATACCCCTTGTGTCTATCCCTATAAGGCAAGTTTCCCAATCCTTTAATCACTCTTGTGGCCGTTCCCTTAACCTTCTCCAATTTATCAATATCCTTCTGGAATTTTGGACACAGTATTCTAGTATGGGTCACACCAGTGATAAATAGAGGAAATATAACCTCTGTACTCCTACTCAAGGTTCCTTCGTTTCTGCATCCAAGGATCAAAATAGCCCTTTTGGGCACAGCATCACACTGGGAGCTCAAGTTCAGCTGATTACCCACTATGATCTACTAGTCCTTTTCAGAGTCTCTGCTCCTTAGGATAGAGTCCCCCATCCCATAAGTGTGGTCAACATTCTTTATTCCTAGATGTATGATTTTACAGTTGGTCCCATTGAAACACGTTGTTTGCTTACACCCAACGTATCAAATGATCCAGATTGACTTGTATCAGTGACCTGTCCTCTTCATTATTTACTACTCCCCTAATCTTTCTGTCATCTACAAACTTTATCAGTAATGATTTTTGTTTTCACTCAGGTTACTGATAAAAATGGTAAATAGCATAGGGCCAAGAAACTAGTCCCTGTGGAAACCCACTAAAAAGACACCCATTCAATGATTCCTTGTTTACTGTTATGTTTTGAGACCTATCAGTTTGCCAGTTTTTAATTAATTTAATGTGTGACATGTTGATTTTGTATCATTCTGGTTTCTTAATCAAAATGTCATGTGTCACTATGTCAAATGCCTTACAGAAATTATTACATCAACACTATTGCCTTAACAACAAAATCTGTAATCTCATAAAAACAAAAATCATGTTAGTATGACAAGATCTGTCTTCCATGCTGAATGGCATTAATTTCATTACCCTCCTTTAATTCTTTATTTAACCAAGTCCGGTATCAGCCATTCCATTATTTTCATAGGGTCTATAATTACCTCAATTTGCCCTCTTTAAATATAAGCACAACATTAGCTTTCTTCCAGTCCTCTGAAACTTCCCTAGTGTTCCAAGACTTACTGAAAATCAACATTAGTAGTTCAGAGAGCTCCTTGATCAGTTCTTTTAAAACTCTTGGATGCAAGTTATTCAGCCCTGCTGATAAAATATCTAGCTTTAGTAGCTGCTGTTTGACATTGTCCTTAGTTACCATTAGAGTGAAAAGTATTTCATCATCATCTTGCTATGAATACATCATTATTTTTAAATAGAGAGATGGCTTCCATAATAGAATATCATAAGGGCTGCTCCACAACAACTGGAGAGGCTTTAGTTTTTGACTTTCTCTGCGTGTGTGTGTGTGTTTTATTTAAATGGTCTCTCCCATATACTACATCTCCTGCTCCTCCCCATCCCTCCCCCATCACCTGGGGTTGGGTCATCATGCAAGCATCTGCCATCTTCACCTGTCCAAAGTAGCACAAAGGTTGACCTGCTTACCATTTTCTTTGATGCAATCCATCACTTCCTCAGATTTCCTCAGTTTCAGTTTCCAACCATCCTTTTCTGTCATGCTACTTTCCCTAGGTCCTCTTCCTTCATCCTCTGTGTCCAAACCAGCAAAATTGTACTTCCTGCATTTTGTCAGCCCCATTGCTAATTTTGACTTCTGTCATAATGCTCTCATTTCACAATCTCTCCCTTTGCGTGACTCTCTTTATTGCGCTAAGACATCTCACTTTAAACACCTGCAGGCATTGAACTTGCCCTGGCCTTTCAGTCTCAGTGGGATATGCTTGTCATACACAGCTCCTGAGATGTTATTCCACACTCTTCTAACACTCCCCAGTTTGGGCTGTATCTCACTTTCAAGTTTGCCATCTCTCATAACCCAGCCACCAAGGCATTTGAACTGGCCAGTCTGGTTTAGTCATACTCCGTTAATCTCTGTATGTAGTTTCCTTGTCACACCTCTACTGACCCACATGATCTCAATATTAGTCATGTTCATTTTCATCCCATGCCTGCTTAGTTCACCACACTACTGGTTTACTATTTCCTCCAGGTCTTCTTTTGGGGACGCTCTGTCAGCTGCATATAACAGCTTCTCACCTTTTCTCATTGGGTAGTTCCTGCTGACGTAGTCCATCAATATGATAAACAGCAATGGACTGAGGGCTGACTCTGGATGCAGTCCGACTTCCAATTCAGAGGGCCTTGTCACTGCAAAATATGTTCAGATCACTATTTTAGATCTACGGTAGTTCATTCACCATAGTTATTAAACCCTCTCCATATTTTCTCAGCACTGGTGTGAGCTATCCTTTTTGTACTCTAACCACTTCTCTGTCACCTTGCCAAATAACAAACACAGCATCTTGTCCTTTCTTAAAGCAGAACTGTTATTCAAGAAGGGGTTTGAGCATTCTCGTCCGTATAGATTTACCTAAATTGCTTTTACTTATTATTTGGGCAATAACGAAAACTACTCATTGTTGATCACAGTGATGAAAGCAGGGGCGGCTCCAGGCCCCAGCATGCCAAGCGCATGCTTGGGGTGGCAAGCCACAGGGGGCGCTCTGCTGGCGCCGCGAGGGCGGCAGGCAGGCTGCCTCCGCGGTTTGCCTGCGGAGGGTCCGCTGGTCTCGCGGCTTCGGCGGACCTCCCGCAGGCATGCCTGCAGAGGGTCCGCTGGTCCCGAGGCTTTGGAGGACCTCCCGCAGGCACGCCTGTAGGCGGTCCGCCGAAGCCATGGGACTAGCGGACCGTCCGCAGGTAAGCCGCAGAAGGCAGCCTGCCTGCCGTGCTTGGGGCGGCAAAATTCCTAGAGCCGCCCCTGGATGAAAGCACTTTATAATACCCGAAAGACAAAGGCAGGTGAAACCTTATCGATCAATAATTAGTAGAGATAGACCTGAGATTTAAAGAATGTAAAGATATGAATCCAAAATTTCAGGTTCTGCTTTTTGCATCAATGTGTAATAAGAGATGGATGGCCAGTTTGGATCAAAGAACAAGCTGTCTCAAATCTTCTCAAAACTTGAGACAAACTTAAACCAAGTTCTTTTCGAAATCTGAAAACTCTTAACTTTTTTTTTGTGAACTTCTATACTTCTTAGTTCTGCCCAGAAGCAGAAGTTACAAAATAACATGAATGATAGTTTTCATGTTTCCAACCTGACCAGAAGCAAAAAATACCATAAAATATCTTGAAAGTGTCTTATTGGATGGCTTCTAGCCCATTTCTGCAGATCCAAAAAGTTTACATTTTAGAGCATTTTTGGATAAACATCTGAAGTTTACAGTGCTTATCTGACCTGAATCTTTTAAGATTCACCCATCATTAACTATAATTTATTAGTGGTGGGAAACATTTCAAGAAAGTGCTTGTTTTCCCACAGATTTAAGGTCATGGTAACTCATAAAGAAACTATCTCATATGCTCAGTATGAGGTAAGCACAAATGTAATCCATATTCATGCAGGACATCAGGAATGTCCTCAGAAAGTTTATTATGAAATGAAGAGTTATCATTTAAGCTATAGTTGAAACAAGTGGAGTGTGTCAACAAAGGGGAAGAGACAGTTTTTTACCTGAGTCTTAAATATTATGTCTCTAATGTATATAATTTATTAATACTTTCATCTCCAAGTTAGATTTTCTGATACATTAACCACTGATGTTCCAACAACCAATATCAATTAACTACTATAAGCAGAATTTAACACTTGAAACCATATTTTTCAGAAATATGTTTGCATCAGTGCACAGAAATTGTGTACGTAATAATAATTGCTCCTAGTTAGATGTGCATGTAAACTCACTGTAATTGTGCATGTAATTTATGCATCCAAGTATGCAAATTTTTGCATGTTATGTTATACTCGGACTTTTTTGAAAATCTGGTGCTTGACATTTAGCTCTAATGATAGTTACGTCATGATTTCAAGATGAAGGATTCTAAATGTGAGTCTCCTGGAACTATTTATGAATCTTTTCCTGTATTTTTGTTGTAGCTATCATATTAGCTAAGTCACTCCCTGCTCAGCCAGCGTCAGCTGCATTATTGTGCCTTGGTAGGGAATTGCTGCTATGAAGTGGCATCAGAATTAAAAATAGATGTGGTCAGATATAAACACTTTTAAAATAGGTTTTAGAGAATGCTTGAAGAAATGGATTTTGCAAGAGGATTGCCTGTGTCCATTTTCCCTGAAGCCTCTTCCATATTACCATTTAAATCAGTGTGTAAGAAGAATGCAGTTTTTTGTTTTTGTTTGTTTTTTCCAGCCACGTTTCTACCACCAGAAACTTGATCCAAAGGTGTCCTTTTTAATTTTTGCCCCCCCCCCCCCAAAAAAAAAAAAGTATTGTAAGGAAGAAACCCTATAACATCATTAGGATTAGAACAATACATTCAGGGCATAGGAAAAAAAATCCTGAAAATGAAATATCTTTCCCAGTTTCTGTATTAAAACCAGAATGAAAAAACAGTCAAGCCCAAAACAAAAACCGCAGCCTACACACATAATTGTTCAGATACAGTAAAGTTCAAAATGTGTCAGAGGGTTGCTGGTTCCCTAAGGAAAATGGGCTGCAGTTCACCTCTGACAAGTTTAACTCACCTCCCCAGGTGGGGGAAATAAATGTCATGTAATGGAGAACAGGTGAGCCCTATAAGAACAGCAGGAAACTTTAGGAGGGAAAGGGGAAGGTGAAGGTGAAGGTGTGGGTGTGGTGAAGTCTATAGAGACATGGGGAGTTGCCCCAGGTAGGAGGACTGGGAGTAGCCTGATAGGATCTTCCTCATGCCTTAACACCAGGAGAGTTTGGAACTCAGGCCTTGGCTACACTTGCAAATTTGCAGCGCTGCAGCAGGGTGTGAAAACACACCCTCTCCAGCGCTGCAAATTGCGGCGCTGCAAAGCGCCAGTGCGGGCAAAGCCCCAGCGCGGCTCCCAGCGCTGTACGTTATTCCCCACAGGGAGGTGGAGTACGGACAGCGCTGGGAGAGCTGTCTCCCAGCGCTGGCGCTTTGACTACACTTAGCGCTTCAAAGCGCTGCCGCGGCAGCGCTTTGAAGTGCAAGTGTAGCCAAAGCCTTAGAGTCAGAAGAGTGAGCTCCAGCCAGGTAGAGCCTTGGAGTGGTAACTGAATTGGGACCCAGCTCTGGGAAGGAGGGCTGGGAGCTCTCTAAGGGAGTGAGAGAAACTGAACTGAGGTTGGGGTGTGGAGGGCTAGTGTGTACTGAATAAATTGTACCCTAGAAGGGGAGTGTTTAAATTACCTTTGGACTGAGGGTGTGCAGTTCTTAAGGGGCCTAAAGAGAGGGGAAGCAGGGTGCTGCAGAATGGCCTCTGGTCACAAGCGGGTGTTCAGGAGATAGTTTACCCTGTTATGATAAGTAATGTTTTCGTTATAAAGGTTAGCTCAACCAGTACTAACACCTCTACTTGGGGGATGTTGTTAGGTGGTTGGGAAAAGTGGTGTATGGTCCTGGTTCAGTAAATCACTTAAATCCATTTGCATTTGGGAAAGCCCTTAAAGACATGCCCTACTTTAAGTATGTGTTTGTGTCATATTGACTTCAATAATTAAATGTTTTACCGAATTGGGGCTGAAAAGAGTGAATAAAGAAATGTTGTCATATATGTATCTCCCTTAGAATTCAGCATCTGGAACAACATTGCTCTGCTCCTTGTCACACCAGGTTGGCAGTCTTTTGTTCCCTAAGAGGGAAATGGACTGTTTTCTGCATCAAGATGAGATATTAGACAGTTTGGGAGGTCTGAGTTTTGGATGTCAGATATACAATCCCTTTGTATTCAGTTTAAAGTACATTCCTCACCTGAAAAAATGTTGGAAGTGAGGAAAACATTCCTTCTGGCGAAAAATTAACCACATTATGCTCTTACTTTTTCATTTGACAGTTAAGAGGATAGGAGTTACAGCTAGATTTGCAGGTCTATCCATTGTTGAAATGTGTGTATTAAGAGAAGCAAAGAGTCCCGTGACACCTTATAGACTAACAGATGTATTGGAGCATGAGCTTTCGTGGGTGAATGCCCACTTCGTCGGATGCACCCATGAAAGCTCATGCTCCAATACGTCTGTTAGTCTGCATGGTGCCACAGGACTCTTAGTCTGGATTTGTAAAAGCAGCAAACACGGGTACCCCTCTGATACTTGTATTAAGAGAGATGATCTGTAATACCAAGTTAGTGACACACTCACCCCATGTGCCCCTTAGTTAGTACTCTGTGGTATATTACTGAGAGGAAGGATGGTCCAGTGGTTAGGGCACAAGCATATGACTTGAGAGAGCAGGGTTCAATTCCTTTCACCACAGGCTTCCTGTGTCATCTTGGGCACTTAGGCTCTCTGTGCCTAGAGGTAATAGTATTCTGCTACCTCACAAGGGTATTGTGTGGATGACTATACTAACAATTAGGAAGCACCTCAGACCCTATGATAATGGGGGTTATATAAAAACCTTGGATAGATAACAGACTGCCTCCATCAACCCTTGGGATGACTGGGGTACTGTTTATATACAAGGCCTGGTCTTTCAAGCTACAGAGCACCCATAACTCCCAGAAAAGGCATGCTTAGCACCTCATATCACCAGGCCTGTAGCTTGCACAGTACTCTTTGGAATGAAAGAGGTTGTACAATTGTAAAGTAAGATTATTACAGCAATAAAATGTAACTGTTGATTAACAAAGCAAGACTTGATAACTATTAGCTCTATATTTATAAACAGCCAGAACCATGAGTAAGTTCAACCGTGCAGTTAATTGAAAGCAAATAAAGATGTGATGACACTTCAGTTGTTACTGGAATGAAAGCATCCTTCACAGGCTTCTTTAGATTCTTTCACAAACATTTTGTTAATATTAACAGTACCTAGGGTTGCCAAGTTTCTAACTGCAGAAAGCCAAACCTCAAGGCCTCTGCTCTGTCCCTTTGCCGAGGCCCCACAGCCCACTCATTCCATCCCCCCTCCCTCTGTTGCTCGTTCTCCCCCACCCTCATTCACTCGCTCATTTTCACCTGGCTGGGGCCGGGGGGGTACGGGAAGGGCTGAGGGCTTTAGCTGGGGGTGCAGGCTCTGGGGTGAGGCTGGGGTCAAGGGGTTTGGAGTGCAGGAGGAGGCTCAGGGCTAGGACAGGGAGTTGGGGTGCATAAGGGGTTTGAGGTGAGAGCTCCCAGAGGTTCTGATCTCAGGCAGCTCCCAGGAAACAGCGATATGTCCCTCTGGCTCGTAGGCAGAGGGGCAGCTGGGGGGACTCGGTGCACTGTTCCTGCCCATAGGCACCGCCCCCACAGCTCCTATTGGCCGTGGTTCCCGGCCAATGGGAGCTGCGGAGCTGGCACTTGGGGTGGTGCCTGTGGGTGGGGACAGCGTGCCAAGCGCCCCTGGCTGCCCCTCTACCTAGGAGCCAGCGGGTCATGCTGGTCCCTACCCGGGAGCCGATAGGGAGCCTGCCAGCCTCGCTGCATCACCAACTGAACTTTTAATGGCCTGATCGGCGGTACTGACAAGAGTTGCCCATGTCCCTTTTTGTTCTGTGTTCCGGTTGAAAACCAGACACCTGGCAACCCTAACAGTAGCTTCTATTTAAATAGACCCTCCCCATAATGTGTTTCCTGAACTAAACAGAAACATAGGAAGAAACTGTGAGCACCACCTGTTAGTGAAAATACAGAACTACAGATAACTATTGCTAATGTGCCTAGAACCAAAAAAAGGCATGATTGGGGGAAACTATTAGAAAGCAGATATTGTATTTGGGCCACATTTTGGATTGACTTATTAACATTTCAATTAGTGACCACAAACCATATCAAAGCAAGGAAGGTGGGTGTTTGTAGAACCTTATGTTGAGACTGTACCTGATATTCTTGAGGGGTTATGTTTTTCTGACCTGCACTGAATTGATGTTGGCAGAAGGCCCTCATACTCAGTGTACTTGGCTTGATCATTTGCACGAATTTTTAATCTGTAGGAAACAAGATAAGTGTTTGACGCTTTAAGAACTGGCAAGTATTCAGGCTTTCCATGGCTGCTAGGAGGTGGTGTGGGAGGGAGAAAGAGAGATGGGCTAACTCTTGGGATGAAAAAGTCCAGAAATGACCTGCCTAACACCTGGAGGGAAACCTCTTTCCCAGTATACAGGCTGTATCTCAATCCATTCAGGTCAGACAGCATCAAGGGGAGGTGGTGCAGAGCTAAAGACTTGGCAGACTGTTATAATGGGAGAGCAGCAGAGAGCTAGCTGTTGGCTTGAGGAGGGGTGCAGGGAATATGTCTCAGAGTGGGAAGAAGTGAATTCCCAGTGGGAGAGGGAAGGGATAAAGAGGTGGCTTTGTTTAGGTGTATCAGACTGGAACGTCAAACAGTTTAGTTGATACACAAGATGGACTAAAATCCAGCTTGTTGTCTTCTAGCTGCAGCGGCGGCTCCAGGCACCAGCGATCCAAGCGTGGGCCTGGGGCGGCAAGCCACGGCGGGGCGCCCTGCCAGTCCCTGGGAGGGCGGCAGTCAGGCAGCCTTCGGCAGCTTGCCTGTAGGAGGTCCATCGGTCCCACGGATTCGGTGGCAATTCGGCGGCAGGTACACTGAAGGCAGGGTATCGGCGGACCTCCCGCAGGCAAGCCGCTGAAGGCAGCCTGACTGCTGTGCTTGGGGCAACAAAAAAGCTAGAGCTGCCCCTGTCTAGCTGTATTAGCATTACAGGACTAATAAGAGGAAAAAGTATTAAAAACTTACTCATTATTTAAATAGCAAAAATATTTCCTTTAGATGTGTGAACTCGAAGTTGCTTCTGTAAAATGGGGTGTTTGACCTGCTCTGAGCTACCAAAAAAAATCACGATTCTACCAAATCCGCAAGACCTGAATTAATGTTGGTGTCAGACTAGCTCTGCGTTAAACTCATTTAACGTACCTTTGGGCGATCAGGTGCCATTCACTTGTGGCAAAGGTCGCATGTTTTCAGACACTGACAGTGCAAGTCATGACAAGTTGTTTCTCTGTTTAAGAGTAGATCAGGATGTTTTTAGCACTCATTCAATGAAGCTAGCAAACGGCAGCGTCTGCCTGAGAGGCTCTATGCCTTTGAACATGCAGTAGGGGGAATTATTAACACCTAGTCTCAAATCTATAATTTCATTGAACTCAGACCCCTCAAAGGACTTTTTATGCCTGTAGCTAAATAGCAAGCAATTTTGAAGCTGACGTTACCTAACCAGTAGACTTCTTATTGATCATAAAATGAATTGGAAAGCGCGCACGCGCTCTCTCGCGCTCTCTCTCTAAAAATACCTCCAGTTTTTCTTTTAATTCATTTCTTGCTTGAAAATGTTTGGGAATGGCAAGCTGAACTTCACATACAACTCCATTTAGAACAAAATGACAGCAGAACTGTCCTAATCTTACATCTGAAATCTTCTCTTGTATTCCTGTCCTAAGAAAGGAGGACTGGTCAAATGGCTAAAGTTCATGATTGGAGTTCAGCATAACTGCACAATAATGTATTGTTTTCCTAGATATGTCAGGCTTGTTGTGTGACCTTCCGCAAGTCACTTAATGGCACTAAGGTTTAGTATCCATATTATGCTGTTGTGGGGCATAATCATTAATGTTTGTAAAATGTGTTCAGATCCTCAGATGAAGGCTCTACAGCCTTCTATAAAGGGTGGATGTCAATCATTAATGAGCAGAATTTGGTTCTCCCTGCATGTCCTAGCAATGATGTGTATTCAGAAGGAAGGCTGTGTTCTCATCAAAGTCTCTGGGAGCACAATAGTTTACATTTTAGCAACTGGCATGTTATTAGAGCAGCAGTTTTTTATCTGCATGTCACAATGCCCAATGGGCTTTTGAGCCCTGATGTCATGAGCTAGCTCACATTTCCTGTCCTTTCATGAACCAGATTTGCTCATCCACACTGACTGGATGCCAGACTCCCTATATGTGGATGTGTCATGCTCCTTAGTGCTTGTGTAACAGGGTGTTCCAGCCTCTGGGTGTGGTGTCAGTCCTTCCTGGGCTGGGGACACACACCAGCAGCCTCCTATGAAGATTCCATGGAAGCTAGCAGAGGACTAGAAACTAGCATAGATTTGTTTATTTATTTTTTAGAGTCTCATACATGCACATGCCATAGTAACTGAAACATGGGATCACAGTGGAAAAAGTGGGCAGGATTTCCCAAACACAGTGCTGGAAACCTTTATAGCTTTCAAAATCAGGATGAACCAAACAATATGAAAAGTTTAGGAGAGAGCAGTTACTGCGTTGGCAACTAGATAAAACAGAATGGTCTAGTAGATCTTTTCTATAACATCTATGATTCTGTGAATCTCTAGAAAGGAATGGGAAAACATATGCTGGCTTCTGTGCCAGTGAGAGAGATGTGAGTACTCGAAGGCAGAATAATACAAAACATCAAAAGTTTTTTAAATGTTGCAAAATATAGCTGTTGCCTAAGGTATAAAACTCCAGCAATGTGGCCAAGGCTCAAACCTTAGCACACAAGTCAGACAACAGAAAGTCCAGTTTGCTGGGGCTACTTTGTAGATGCACTTCCCCATGCTAAAATAGACCCAAATTTTGGGATGAGTTAAGGGAGTAGAAGAGAGGACAATTAATGCACTTTGGTAAGTTGAGAGAAATTTGCTGGCTAACAAAAGGAGGTGAGAATGGAGCAAAGTCTCACGCTCACTCACACAGTTTATGCATAAATGAGGTAGAATTAGTAGTCACTCTAAGTTTTTTAATCCTTATTGCACTAGGGAAAATACAACACCAATTCAAAGGAGAACCCAGAAACTCTTCTCCCACATCTGTTTCATCGGACTGTATATGCATACATACATGTGGCTTGCCCAGTCACTGTTTTATAGAAGTTTGTGTCTGCACATGTTAAGCCAGCTCAGCTTCACTGGAGTATAGGGGAGTTTCAGTGAATAGGGTTGCTAACCCTCCAGGATTCTCCTGGAGTCTCCAGGAATTAAAGATTAAGCTTTAATCAGAGATAATGTCATGTGAGGGAACCTCCAGGAATTCATCCAACCAAAGTTGGCAACTGTACACCTGAGCTGCTGCCAAAATTATTCACCACAGGAGAAAATTCAAGACCAGGGCTCCAGTAAGCATAAATTGCCTGCATAGACTCTCAACTTTTCCTTTTTCTTCCTTTTCCCACTCAAAATTAAATCAGTGAAAGGCTCTGTCTACACACAAACTTGCTCTTTTTTCCACTTGTCTTAGGGTAGGTCCATACTTACCCGCCGGGTCGACGCAGAGAGTTCGAACTCCGAACGTGCTCCCGTCGACTCCGGAACTCCACCACCGCGAACGGCGGTGGCGGAGTCGACGGGGGAGCCGCGGAGTTCGATCCCGCAGCGTCTGGACAGGTAGGAAATTCGAACTAAGGTAGTTCGATTTCAGCTACGCTATTCGCGTAGCTGAAGTCGCGTACCTTAGTTCGACACCGCCCCCCCCTCCCCCCGTAGTGTAGACCAGGCCTTATTGGCCTCTTTCTCTCCAATTCTGTCTTCACTCCTTGTCAAATTCTCCCAGAGTTTTATTTCTCCTTTTCCCTTCCCTTCTCTCCCAGTCTGCACTCTTACTGCCTTATTGTCTTCATACACAGGCTGTGAAAGGCGGAAGATTGGAACTCCCTCTGATTTCCCCTCTTGCATGGCAGATATAAAGGGAGAGTACCTGTGAACTGCGGGTCCCAGATGAGCTTCCCCCTCTAGCTCTTCACCAACAGCTCTTTGTAGAACAGCTGACTGGGGAGAGGAAGGAGAAGAAAGTGAGATTGGAGTAGAATTTGGTCCTAGAGGGAAGGAAACCAGAAGGCTCAGGACAATTTGTGGCTGTCCTCTCCTTGCAGTGGCACAGGGGAACCTGTCACTGCTTGTAATGGCACAGGGGAAAAGGTTTAATAAGATAATATTTTCACAGAGTAGTAGTTACATTTTGCCTGGATGCCATTCTTTATAAGGTATTACGCATCCCCCATCTGCATAAATAATTACATTTCTGATTTATGGTAGTGTTCTTGAACATCAACATAACCATCCCCCTCCCACTGCAAAATGCATTAGAGAGTCATAATAGCTTGTTTTTTCTTGCTTAACTAGGAAATAAATATAAAAGGCTTGTCAGAACTGATGTATAATTGTATTGAGGAAAGAAAATATTGTATAAATATACAGGCCAGGCTCACTTTATTGCAATAATGAATCAAGTATCTTGTGTATTGAAAAAGGAAATATAATCACTGACAAATCTTAAGAGATTCTTTTCTGTGTATGACACAGCTTGTTTTAGTACATCATATATTTCTTCTTGTGCCTTTTTTATATATTCTTGAGGATGGGATGAGATGGGGAATAGCTCAGAAATTATGCCAATCCACCCATCTCTAAAATAAAACTGTGTAAGAAATGATGCAGGTGCATGCATATGTGTGAAATGAACACTAATTGCATCAAAACTTTTATGAATGGTATATTATATGTATAAGGGCTAATCTTAGCTCCTATTCTGCTAGGTGGCCTCAAATGTAACTGAATCTTTGTGTATGGCTACATTTGCATACCTTACTTACATATACCGATCTCTGTGCTATGGTTCTTATTAAGTATCCTTGCCATTCAGGTACTAAGGCTTCTGCAAAAAGGTTTAAAACCTAGTAAGAGACAACTTCAACTAAGCACCACACAGCTCTCTGTCCCTCCATCCCAAATGACAATATTAAAAACAAAAGTTAGAGGCCTAGCCCTGTGTGGTGCTGAGCACCTCGTAAGGTTGTTTGAAGCCTTTACTCTGTAAATTTGAGAGCACTCAGATTGACAGATATGGCAATTTCCTGCAATATCCTTGAAAAAAGCATACTGAATTAAGTTTAAGTATCTTTTGAGTCCATCGTATTAAATGTGAAGGTTATGTATTACTGTGGGCCTGATTGATCTAAGGACCATATTGAACAATGTCAGACAAGAATGACTTTTGGGACAAACAGGATCAAATGCTTTGCCTGGGGAAACTCTAGGAGGATGTGAATGCAAATTCTTCACACCCAGTTATGCAATAACCCAGGCTTCTAAGCTATGCCCTGAGGAGGCTACCTCTGTCGTCTGACCACCTGTTACATCAGGCCAAGATCAAAGGCCAAAACTGTATAAAGTAAAAACTGAACTACTCATGGTTCTGTTGGTTGTGATCTAAGGCTGTTGTGAACTTCTAATCACAAAACCCATGGGGGGTTTGAAGGACTGACACCAACCAGAGCCCTTGTTGGAGGGGGGGAAGGGTGATCTTTGGTAAGCTTATCAGTATGTGTGTATGTTCTTTTATTATTTTTGTTTTCTCTGTAATGCTTTCACCTTAAAAATAAAAATGCTTGCTTGTAAAGGGCTGTATAATATCATAACTGTTGGCAGTTACAGCTGTTCATAGCTTTTGGAGAGAATGAAAGGCAGATGCTGACCTATTTAGGGCGTGTTCGGATTATCACAGTGTAGGCAGAGAACTGTGCAGCCTGGAAAAACCCTGGGGAGGAAGGGAAGAGGTGTGGGTCTCTGCCCACGAGAGGTGATGGCTGAAGGGCTGGGAGCCTAGAGTGGGTACCCTTGAGGGTCCATGGAAGTGGAATATAGGAGAGTAGCCACCTGCATTGACATATATGTTGACAACCTGTGTGGGACCCATGACAGTGTGAATTGCCATAAGTGCCAACAGCAGTGAAAGGGGACAGCACAGAGAAAATCTCGGTCTTTTGGGGAATAGCAAAAAGAGAGACTGGAAATCTTGGAGCGAACTCTCTGGAGGGAGGCTAGGGAGAAGCTGACAGAGGCAACCACCATTGGGATAAGAGGCACCACTGCAACAAGAATTGGGCAGATTGAAAGAGCTGGAGAAACTGCAGATGGAGAAGGATAAAATACACTTGGAAACTCAGCTGCCTCTAGACCAGGAGCAAGAGAGTGGACTGTGAGAGGCAGCATCAGTACTAGAGACAATGGAGGAGAATCAGTGCCAGCATGTGGGGGAGAGATGCAGGTTTCTATCCAAGAGAGATGATGGCTGAGGAGCTGGAAGCTTGGAGTGGATGCCCTTGGTGGACTATGGAGGCCCCCCAGGCATACATGTGCAATTGCCTTGAACTGTGGCACTCTGCGCCTTCAGAAGTTGTCAAAAATTCATCCTTGTATATAAGGCTAGCTCAAGACTTATGCACCACTTTAGGACTTGTGCTTGGCTCTCTGTACAGGAGTGAATTTCATCCCCAAGTGAGAAAGTTATTGCCTTTCATAATGGGGTTCTAGTTTTGTTTTTGTGCAAAACTAATTGACAGTTAAAAATAGAGGGGCCTGATTTTTGTTTTTTCGGTTTTAGAGCTCTTCAAATATATTCTGTCTCACCACTTAATTAGTAGATCCTTTGTGTCTGAATAGAGGTACAGTCAATGTAACTGATTCTACAATAACTGCTCCTGCATGTCTAAGATTAGATTTGAGATTCCACATATTGATTCAGCATTCATCTCTAGTGGACTGGTCTTGTGAGCCTGATGCAAGTGAGTATTTGCACTGACATCCGCCATAATTGTTGGAGTGTTCTGAAAAGCCCAAACCACTCTTGATAGGTTCATTAGGGGAGAGGCTTTAAGTTGTCATTAAGAGATTTATTATAAGGATATGTAATATTGCTTCTAAACAATACTTTACATCATGATGACTATTTGAATACTCATCCCGGACTGACGCTCAGCTCATGAATTAATAGCTATTGGAAACTACATTGTGAAAGGTTCATGTAGATGCTGTTTTATATATTATTAGCCTGTAAAACTTTGCATTAGACATTTTCTTCCTAGAACGCTATTGAAAACCTAGTCTCCATTTTTTAAAAATTTTTTTTAGTGTTTTATTAATGTGTAAAGGCTGGTAAAGCTGCTATAGTTGCAGTGTATAAAGTTTCCATATGTGAAAGATGAATTTTGGAATAGACTATTGTTTGCTGAAGTTTAGTTGGGATGAATGATTGCCTTTGATACTTTAAAGTAAAAGAAAATGGGAGTGAGGAGAATTCTAGACAATAATATATTGGGATGTTTCCTCACTTTTCTACAATTGTACATGCATTTCTGTATTTTATTTTGAACAACCTTGTTTCAAAGAGTTCAAGAGCAGGCTCTAAATAATCATGTTGGCTTACAAATAAATGAATTTTATGTGTCCCTACCATCATGGACATTTCCTGGAAAACTAGGGTTCTTGGGCAGATTGAAACCTAAGAAAATCAGAGGGCAGAAAACTACTAAATTGTACTGGGGAAAGATATCGATAGATTAGGAATACTTTCTATGGCAGCTCTTCTCTAACTATCTCAATGCTATGCAAATATTAACCTATTAAGCCTCAATCTCTAAGGTAGTTAAGAGCTATTTGAGGATTATTTCATTCAGCACTGAAATTAAGTCTTCTCTAGGGGATGGAATGCAGTGGGTTTATTGACACACGTGGTCTCACAATACATAATTCAGTTTAGAGCAAAAAGTGAAGATTATTATGTCCAGTGGAAGGTGCTAAAGGTATTTATTTTTTATTCATCTTTTGCCCATACTAAAGTGTAAGCATATTACATCACTTAAAATATAAGCACCTACAAAAAAATTTAGAATTCCAGATATCCAATTCTTTAGCTCCATTTACTCCCCCATAAAAAAAATGAATTCATTCTTCCAAGAGGGTAAGACTCCACTTCTGCCATTCTGCAGCCTCCAACCCCATCCCTCATAATCCTGCATCATTCACAAAAGCTTGCAAAACAACATGTTCAGCAGGTTAACAAATCTGAGCTCTGGCAGACCAATGGGTGAAGTAAATTCCAGAATCAAGACCCTCCCTCATGGAAAAATTTCTTGCTTTTAATCCTCTCACGTTTTAATTGATGAGACTCAAATCAAGCACTCTATTAGCTCAGGGAGAGAGGTTGTCTCTTAGCTTACCAGGACCCAAACCACTGGTTTATAGAACACCAATGCTTCATTTTTGGGTACAGCACTATCAGCCAGCCAGTCCAGTGCTCACTTAGGTATCACTTTCTATGCTTCCTTCATGATGTAATGCTCATGTAACCCAGCATTCTGCAGAAGCTTCAGCTCTTCATGTGTTCCTAACACAGTCCCATACATCTCATTACAGTCGTCTTAGACAAACGCATGGATGTTGGCAGTGAGGTTTACATCCAAAAGTCTTGCTCTCCTAGCAAAATACTGCTGAAAAAATTTTGTGGTCTCAACTGCTACTTCAGCTTCTAAGAACTGTCCAGAATCTAACCAGACTCCAAGACAGTATTACACTGCTCTTTCATGTTGCACTCACCATCTTTGCCGCTAAATTAGGTCGAATGCAATTACCTGAATTGTAATTTGACTAGGACACCAGTGTTGACAACTCCATACCTTTGATGAGGGCTGTAAGATCTTTAGGGGACAGCTACACTGCAACTAAAAAATCTGATGCTGAGTTTCAAAGCCTATGTCAGCTGACATACAGGCGCAGGCTGTGCAGCTATAAAATTTCAGTGTAGACATTCAGGCTCGAGCTAGAGCTAGAGCCAGGCTGTGAGACCCACACCACTCACGGGGTCTCAGAGCCCAGGTTCCAGCCCGAGCCTGAATGTCTACACTGAAATTTTATAGCCGCACAGCCTGTGCCTTGTAAGCCCCAGTCAGCTGACCCAGGCCTGCTGCAACTGTGTTATGAGTCTTTTATCACAGCATAGACATACCTTGGATGACCACATGTGGTGGGAACCTCTGTTTTCTCTTGGATATATGATAGCAACTTCAGCAACATACACTCTTATGCTATTGTGTGCAGCACCAGTGCCGCCTCTTGTAGTACCTGTCTGGATTTTAGTGGTCTCCCTTCCAGGTCTTGACTGCTTAAGCAGTCAGAGTCACAAGCTCACATCAGCAAGTGGTAGGGTTCCAAAAAGATGTATAATAATGAAATAGGGAGCTAAGTTGTGGTAATGTGATGCCCATAGTCAAATGTATTTGTCATAACACAAGAGAATAGAATGTCTCTATTCTCATTACATCTCATTTGCTATCAGCTAACTGCAACAATGTGCTCGTTTCTGTGCTATGTAAGATCAATTTAAAATTACTGAAAAGTCTGTTTCCCAGAGGATGATATGATGCATTCACGCCAAAACTTCAAGATAAAATACTTTACTACGTTCTATTCAGTGTAATGAGGATAATCCTGTTCTGAACCCAAACAGGACTTTCAGTCACTAACTATCTGAACAAATCAATATTTTGCATTTCAAGCTACTTGTATTTGTACACTTTTTTTTTTAAACAAAAGTATTTCTAGTGAACATAGTGGCTGTGGAAGGTTCTAATCTGGCAATCCTGCAGAGTCTGAACCCTTCTGCTTATCTACAGAGCAGGAAAAGCACCAGTGTGATAGTGAAAGCTACCCCTAGCAATTATACGAATTTGTGCCTCCAGATCTGGAATCCCTAGCACACTGCATTCTTGGGCATTGTTAGCCCTCTAGTAATGCAATGGCCAGTTAAATGGTAGCAGCAGGAGCAGGGTTTCCAGTCATGCTGCTGCTGAATGAGGGAACTGACTTAGAAAATGCTGTCAGATGGGCGTAGGGGAAGGAACAAGTCTACCCAGTCTTCCTCTACCCTCCCGCAGCAGGAACCCAGCTGAGCTGCCACTGAAGATGTTTGGAGTGAAGGGAAGTGGGCATTCCCACTCAGAACCTGGCCTAAGATAAGGGAAGAGCCTGGGCCATATGAGTTTAGCGAGGGAGCCAAGGAGGCGGAATGAAACTCTGTCTTGGTCATGTTTACACAAACTTTGAGTTCCCTCATCCTGACATATATCAAATTAGGGATAGAGAGGGAAAGAGGGAAAAAGCTAGGAATTTATCATTCCACTCAGAATGTAGACCCTGAGTCAGCAGGATGTACCTGTCTTAATTCAGTGCAGAGAGTACATATGAGTAATCCACAGTCCTACTGTGTATCTTTAATGAAGACATTAGGGAGCATACTGAACACAATTAAATATCAATAAGCTGCATGAAGCTATTGGGCATTGCCTAATGGCAGTGTGCAGGCAAACTCCCAGTTCTGTCAGATTCAAATGTGAGGGAAGAAGGGATTTTTTAGCCAAAGGGAATTGACTGCATGCCTTGACTATATGATCATAACCAGAAATAGCAATAGAAAAGAAATGACACATCAGAGAAACTGCAGTTGAACCCTCTGATAATTTAATTATTTTCATGACTGGACACCACCATGTTGCCTAGTAAAATTCACCTACCCTAACTCAGCAACGTATAGGACACAGAAAAGGTCACATTTTGATTTGCAGTGGGTTTCCTGGATATCCAAAAAAATTTGTTGTGTAAAGTATGAGTTGAAAAAGTCAGAATTAATGATGGTTTGGTCTCTTAGGACTGATCTACACTACAAAGCTAGGTTGATGTAAGTCTCCTTGCATTGCCCTGTTTATGCATGTGTCTACACTCAAATTTGTCTGACTGACATCATCTGCCTGCTGCAGAGACGCAATTATGCCACCTCACTGAACAGCATGGAGCCGTGGTCTACCTGCCAAGGGTGATGCAGTGAATGTAGACACTGTATGGCCTATGTTCACCTTAACAATCCTCCAGCTGGTATCCCACAATGCTTCATTCTTTGCAACAGTGACCACTCTAGTCACAATTGTAAAAACCACTGCCCAGGGTCAGATGCTTTAAAACATCCAGCATATTTTTGAAATGCCTCTTTCAAATTTCCCAGCTTGGCAAGCGCACCTAGCATCTCTCCCTTGTGTGCACCTGACCAGGCCGACTGCATACCTAGATGCACTCCTGTCAGGAGTAAACAGGAGGCATTAAGTCTCTTGGGCCTGTGGGGAAGAGAGGTTGGGCAGGCACAGCAGTGGACCAGTCATAGAAATGCGGACATCTATTAAAGGATTGCATGGAGTATGCAGGTAAAGGGGTACAACAGGGATCAGAAGCAAAGGAAATGTGGCAGGCATCCCACAGGGCCGGAGAGGCCAACAATTGATCTGGCGCTGAGCCACCGACCTGCCTCTTTTACAATGAGCTGCCTGTCATACTTGATGGAGACCCCACCAGACCCCATGGAAACCTTGGAAGAGCCCGAAACAGAGACCTCTACTGTGATCAGTGAGGAGGAGAGGGGAGACACTGGGGGGTTCAGCCATGCCACATGCCAGGACCTGTTTGAGACTCCACCATGGTCTTGCCAGTCCCACCAGCCGAGCATGTACAAGCCTCAAGAGACCTCAGGTGCATGTGTTTTTTCCCTGATAGTGCTTAAATTTAAAGATGGCGCTTGGCCCATCCCCAAGGTCTTTTCATTGTTTTACGTGCACTACTACCTCTTCTCGTACGGCAAACTGAGGCAGAGTTCATATCTGCTTTTCATTCCCCTGTGGTGTTGGGCAGGGGCGGCCAGGCGAAGAACTCTGTCTGTGTACAGAGGCATGTCCTTTGCATCCTTCTGAGAGATCTTGATGAAACTTCCATGAAGATACTCTGCCATCTTCTCCCAAAGGTTTCTAGGGAGGGCTGCCTTACTTCTTCCTCTGTGGTGGACACTTTCCAATACCAGTCTGCGATAAGTTCGACTGGTACCATTGCAGTAAACAGCCTAGTGGCATACAGCCCTAGGTAGCAGCTGAGATCTCTGTGCCTTTGTTACCTCAAGAGTGAGATATCTGGTAAAAACTCCACTGCCTGTGGAAAATATTATTGGTTCATGCAACCGAAATTCCTTTTTCCTTCCTCTTTGCCCTGGGTAGGCCATCCATACTCACCATGGCTGGGGCAGAGATGCTCTAAAGCTGAAATGTCAAACATATTTTATTGAAGGGTTTTATAGGAATGAGGGAAGGGAGTTTTGAAACTCATCTTTCCCTTTCTGGTGTGACTGTAGATCCAATGATACATCTGTTTTTTATCAGCAACTGCTCCCATTGTGGCCTTGAGCCCCCCCCCCCCCCCCCGCCCCTGAGGAGGAGGAGAGGATTAGGGAGGACAGGACATGTTCAGCAAAATCCTGCAAACCAGTGCTGCATCGGACCATGGACAAAAGGCCTGGAAGGGCCAACATAGTAGACAGTGTGGAGAAGGAGAGAGTGGACAGGAGAGGAGCCCAGAAAAAGAAGAGGGAGATGCATCCAGCTGTAATGGGTCTTCTCAGGCAGAAAGCACAAAAATCAATGACTACCCACCCTTTGCAGAATCCTTAGAGAACTCCACGCTAGCAGCTCCTTACCTCCCACCCCCAGCATTCCACCTGGCATCGCTGGCCACATCTGTATCCCTACCACTCCGCACGGAGGCGGCAAGTAAAACCATAGCATCTAACACACGACCCATGGTTCTCACAGGTCAGTGTATGTGTAGCCACAGCAGAGTGTTTGTGGACTGAAATGGATAGAAATGTTTGCTGCCTCAACAATTTCCAAGTTCCATTCTGTTAATTTTAGGGTGACCAGATGTCCCGATTTTATAGGGATAGTCCCAATATTCGGGGCTTTGTCTTATATAGGTGACTATTACTCCCCACCCCCTCCTGATTTTTCATACTTACTATCTGGTCACCCTAGTTAATGTATATTTAAATTTTGCATTTTGTTGCCTGTTTGGTGGATTTTTTTTTTACCGTGTTTTTCTGCACTGTTTTTGTCACTCAATAAATATCTATCTTCTGGAAATAAAATGATCTTTATTAATTCATAATGTATTGCAGGATGCATAGCAGTACTCAAAGCATCCAGTGGTTGTAAATGTAACATATCACAGAACTACTAGGTTCAAGAAAATGACCCAATCATATTTATAAATGCACAGCAAGCACCCCATGTTTCATAGCTTCAGTAACACACAGCCCCAGTTATAAATGCAAACTCTCCCCAATTCTTAGTAGCACCCAAAGCTTCAGGCCCAGAGAACAATCCAGCCCAGAACACTACTGGAGCTGTCTAGCAAAGTGCACATTCAAACCTTCCCTTAACTGCTTAGCAACATGTTGAGCTCTTGTGATGGCCCTTGTGGCTGGCTGTTCAAACTCAGCAGACAGCCACTCCCCCTCTGCCTTACAGATATTATGCAGAACACAACAGACAGTTGTAATTATTGGGATATTTGTCTCCCTGAGATCCAGCCTAGAGTAAACACCCACAGTGTCCCTCCCTTCAGTCGACCAAAAGCACATTCAACAGTCATTCTGCACCTGCTGAACTGCTAGCTGAATCTTTCGGTGCTGCTGTTGAGGTGTACAGCTTTGAGCAAGAGGTTGGCTACACCTCAAAGACTCAGTATTGACATTCCATTATCACCAGCGGTTAGGAAAGAAAGTCCTTGCTTTCAGCTTTCTGAATACTCTTCTGCTCTTAAAGATGTGAGGGTCATGCACCTTCCTTGACCAGCCCCCATTGATACTGGTGAAGTGTCCCCAGTGATCCACCGACATTTCCATAACCATAGGAAAGTAGCTTTTTCTGTTGATGTACTTTGTGGCAAGGTGGGCTGGTGCCAAAAAAGGGACGTGTGTGCTATTGCCATGTTCCAGTTCAGGAATCCCATTGCTGCAAATCTATCCATGGGTCATGCACGTTGCTTAGAGTCTCAAACTCTGCATAGCAGGAAATGATTAATGGCGCTACTCAGTTGCATGACAGTGGCTCCCACTATGGATTTTCATAATCTAAAATGATTTCCCACTGACTGATAGTAGTCCAGCATTGCAAGCTTCCACAGTGCTATTGCCACTTGCTTTTCAACGGTCGGTGCAGCTCTCATTTTGGTGTCCCTGTGCTGTAGGGTTGGGACGAACTCGACACACAAATCCAGGAATATGGCCTTTCACACCCAAAAGTTCTGAAGTCATTGCTCATTGTCCCAGACCTGCATTACGATGCAGTACCACCAGTCACTGCTTGTTTTTCAGGCCCAGAAACAACACTCCGCCATCTGCAACTGCTCTGTGAATGCCACCAACAACTTTAAATTGTTTTTCACTATGTCCCTTAGCAATTCGTCATTGAAGAAATCATCATGTCCCTGGTTGTTGCAGTTTTTCCTGCATATCTGTAAATACAGGAGGATCATGGGTCCTAAGTTTTCAGTGCTTATGAAAATAGTACTCTGTAGGCTTCCTGCTTCTGTCAGAGATGGCAGACACCAAAAAGTGCTGCACAGGTTTGTAAGATATTTTAAAAAGGTGTGAAAATTATGGGAGATGGATGGCATCATGGGATGGAGAAAGTGGCATGCTGGGAACTTGACCACTAGCACCCAGAAATCCTTAGGAACCAGGGCCACCCAGAGGAGTCAGGGAGCCTGGGGCAAAGTGGGGGAGCTGCTGCGCTTGTACTCACCCGGTGGCGGTCTGGGTCTTCTTCGGCATTTCGGCGGCGGGGGGCCCTTCAGTCGCTCCATGTCTTTGGCAGCACTGATGGGCCCCCTGCTGCTGAAATGCCGCCAAAGACCCGGACCGCCGCCAGGCCAGGGCTCGCAAGGCCCCTGCAGGGCCCAGGGCCTGGGGCAAATTGCCCCACTTGCCCCCTTCCCCCCCCCCCCCCCGGGCAGCCCTGTTAGGAACATCATTTCTATCCTAAAATACATTGAAAAAAAAATCCCCAAAATTATAGAGTCTGACAGCAGTATGTGGCACATGGGGATACCTACCCCTTGTTCACTAGCCTTTGTATTGACATACTTGCTCCTATGCACAGCTGATGGAAGCAGCCAAGTACCCGCATGCATGAGCGGCCTGCTAACTTTGGTGATTAGGCTGATGCAACTTGCGTCAACCAAACTTTTGTAGAGTAGATATGGCCTTATTCTGTAGCATTGTCCTGTCTGGAAACATTGTGCTCCTCTCATGGTGCGTCGTCAGAAATCTGTCTGCTTCAGATCTAAAGAATCTAGACCGGGGTAGGCAACCTATGGCACGCGTGCAGCACACGAGCTGATTTTCAGTGGCACACTGCCTGGGTCCTGGCCACCGGTCCGGGGGGCTCTGCATTTTAATTTAATTTTAAATTAAACTTCTTAAACATTTTAAAAACCTAATTTACTTTACATACAACAATAATTTAGTTGTATATTGTAGACTTATAGAAAGAGACCTTCTAAAAACATTAAAATGTATTACCGGCATGCGAAACCTTAAATCAGAATGAATAAATGAAGACTCGGCACACCACTTCTGAAAGGTTGCCGACCCCTGGTCTAGACTTTCAGTGTTGTCAATGCTCTCAATTTGATGAGGAGTATCATCATATTTGGTGTTTTTCTTAGACCCTAATTTCCTGGCATCATGCAAGTGTGAGAATCTTACTTTTCTACGTTTGTGGGTGCTGAAAAGCTTGATTCTATGTAAAGGCTCCAAAACCTAAAGGCAAGTAAAAATAACCCTGCATTTAATATTTTTAATCCAATTTCCTGATTATTTGGGGAGCTTCATTCATGATTTTGGATGCCTGGAACTGGCAATAGTGAAAGTCTTTCTTCATTCCAGTCATCAGTCCCCTTGCCAGTTTCTGCTAATATAGTAACAGGAACACTCATAAATGAACATTTCTGTTGTTATGATTTCCTTCATTTTTAAGTGTTACTGCTGCTGTCGAACTTGATGAGAGTCTTGCCACTGACTTCACTGGGAGTAGGATGAAGTTTAGAATTTAACAAAACTCACCTTTGGGAGGCCAGAGCAGAAAATAATTATGGTCCTTAATACTATTTCAGACTGGACCTAACGTGCAGAATGATTAAACAGTCACTCTCTTATTCCCCAGGTATAAACAAAACAATGGTATAAAAATCTTTTTGATGTCTAGTATAGTGTCTATCATCACAGGAAAACTAAGGGAGGTCTCCTAAGCTGATTAAATAAAACCAACAAGAGTCACAGGAGGGGGAATAAAAAAAGATTGCTGGTGTGATTTGAAGAGTTCTCAGCAGCAGCTCTTCAGCTGAGAATTGAAGTTTCAGTAGCCGACTGCTGACCTTTGATGTGATAATTGCTGGATTTCCTGAGACTCCAAAAGGGAGCATGCATATTAGGGGGTAGGAGAAAAGGATAAATATTAATGATGCTTCTGCTTTTTCTATTCAAGTGCTCTGTGAGCCAAGCAGTTAAATGCAAATTTTCATTATATGAGGCAGGAGAGACAAATCAGATCCCTATAATAACAAAATAACCTTCCAACGAACTCTCTGTGTCGTTTCATAAAGAATGCTGCTTATTTTTGAGGGGAGAGAGCCTATTTCACTGTTGAGCAGAATGATTTTTTTTTAAATCCAGGTTGTCAAGTAAAGCTTCAAGTAAAAAAGTTACTTTAAAACGCTCTCAATATTTATCACTGCTTTAATGCTTGTATTAACATTTTTACATATCTATTGACTTGAATTTATATTCTTTATATGTTATGAATTTATATTCTTCACTAAGGGTTCGATTCCTGCAGGCCCTTACAAAAGCAGACACTGCAGGGAGGAAGAAGCAGGAAGCCTCACCCGTTTTACATACTTCCCAATATTTCTGGTGGCTGGAGTGAGGCTCAGAGCCACTCAGGTTTGGCCTGTCTGCCCCTCTAGAGATTGAGGGGTAGACAGGCCAAATTTTGATTGAGTGGTGTTGCAATTTAGCGCTGGAGTGGCAGTGCCACTCAGATTTTGCCTTCCGAAGATGATGGGGCAACCAGGCTAAACCTGAGTGGTGCTGCAAACCCGTGCAAAGCCACCCAGTTTGGGAGCGCTCTCAAAATGGAGGCCCTGAGGCAAACTGCTCCTTTTGGACCCTTGGGAGGCTGTGAATGCAGGAAATGTTCTGCCTCAAGTGGGACAGTGGGGATTGGGGCGGTCAAAACAGGACAGTCCCGCAAAACCTGGGATTGTTGAGAGGTCTGCTTCTTGCATGGCCCATGTAAAGACTTTTTATACTCTTCTGGGGAATGCCAGGCTGCTCCCAAGTTGCTACCTATGGGGGAGCACAGCTCCATTATTCACCACTCACCATATATGTGCTGCAGGGAATACGCTACACTGTTTAAATGCATGTAGCAGATTGCATCCCCCTCAGTGCCCTGGGAAGTGCTCTGCCTCCCTAAGGCAGAAGAGTCACAGAAGTTGCTCTGTAACTGCATTTCACAGTCTAGCCCCGATTTACCAGAGATACCCATTGAGTTAACTCTAGCTTTCATTGCTGTGTGAAAAGATGCATTACAGTTGTGAAAGGATTTGCCATCTACAGTCAGACATTATGAATTTGTAGATGTGCCTCGGCATCTAAAAGATTTAAGTGTTGTCCTCCTTTTAAAGAAACTGCTTTGTTATGTTTGCTTTCATATTGGGGACGATTCTGAAGTCAATAAGAGTTGAAGGCACTTGGCACCTTGCAGAAGTAGCTCAGTGTGTCACAGGATTGGGCCCAGTTCCTGATGTAAGCAGTCTACTCCATAACCAGCAAAATGCTTGCTTTATTATAGCTATGTAGGATTTGTGAAATAATTGATATAGTATCATATAAAATACAGGTTTCAGAGTAGCAGCCATGTTAGTCTGTAGCCGCAAAAAGAACAGGAGCAAAATACAGGCTCTCTTAAAAGCACCATTTTACAGCAGACTATAATATGAGATTAAAAATCAAAGGATTTACACCAAGAATGAAAATGGACAGCTAGAGACTTCTGTCCTGACTTAAATGGTGGTGGGCTTTTATTGGTGTTGCTTTTTTTTGTCCTTTGCTGCCAACACAATAATGAACCTGCAAAAATGGGAAGGAAGCAATCACACATTTAGGAAGCTGTCCCATTTATTGCCTTGGTGGTAGCGATCATAATCTGAAAGAACACTCTTTGAAGAATCACTTGCTGATGTACATTGCTTATTGCTGAAGGCTTTGGTTTGCTTGCATGATTCAATTTTGTTGGAGGAAGGAAGTAGGTACCGCTAAATGTATAATCACTCCCCATCAGAGAAAAACTGCTGAATTCAGGAAGCACTTGTGAAAGAATAAACCCAAACATTTAATAATGTAAGTGTCAAATCATCTAGTATCAAATTATTTTTTAAAAGACTGGTTAATAAAGAGCTGTGAAAGCTGTAATTACTAATATTGTATGATGCTATGTAATTATGATTAGTCATTGCAAAATACATCAATGTCAGTGCAGCTGTTTTGATACCCTAATAAACATTATACAACTCTGATAGCTAGATGGTAAAAGTCTCCATCAGTTGTGGTTTTCATCCATTATGGGTACAGAACAGATAGAGGTAAAAGGTATTTTGTAAACCTTTTTCTCATCATGAGACTGGTTCCTGAATCCCACAAAATATACTGGGCCTGATCTTCATTTCCACTAAGGCTCCTTTCTACTGCTATGGCAAGCACTTTGTGCTGCTAGAGCAATGGAACAGAGACTTGGTGGAAATGAGGATCAGGCCCCAGTATATTTTGTGGGATTCAGGAATTATTCTTGTGATGAGAGAGGATTATTAAATGACTTTTACCGGTATCTGTTCTATAACAATTCTATAATTGAATGAAACTCCAACAGATGGGAGCTGCTGCTAAATCTTCACTTGCCAGCAAGTGCGTTTTTTTGGAGCACATACAAGTTGTGAGGGTTTTTTTTTCCATGAGAATTTGGAGTCTAGGAACCTATGAACAAAGAGCTAGGATAATTGCTGAAACAATATTTGCTATCTGATATACTAGCGTAATTGTGCTAATTTTACAGTTTTTAAGATAAATATGTTGTACTTGTTACAAGTGATGTCATGCATAATTAACTATAGCCAACATTGCTACAGCAGTCATTCATATTAAATACCCCATAGATGATGAATACCCTGTATCTTCACAGGAGTAAAATGCTCAGATAATCTTACGGGATATTTTAATCGAAAGTGTGTGATCACTGCACGTTGAATTTGCTAAAGAACTGTAACATGAATGTTGCAACATCAACCAGAATTTTTTGCATTACTGAGTTAGTAGCATGAGTAAGAGGTGAGGAAATGTGATGTGTGCAAAAATCAAACATGAGAAAATGCTCTCTTGTTATTTATGTGTATGTATGACATAGGCATGCATGTTGCTCAAATAAACCTTCAGTGCTGCTGTAGCCATTATTCTTATTGCACAGATGTATCTCACACAATATAAACAGTCCTAACATAAGATGCTAATAGACAATATAGTGTGATTTGCCCCAGTGCCAGTGTAATGGTATAGATGCTGCATCATAGTTGCTTTTATGTTGGCTGGTATAATTCTCTCCACTGTATTGGCAGTTTCTTTATACAGCCTCTAAATTGCCACAAATATTGCCAGAAATAATGTAGGTCATAGATTCCTGCAATATGTAAGGGCAGAATTTTAAACCACAGTTTTACTTTGCAAAGTCCCTTAATATGGCATTATAGAGTTCCATGTTTATTATTGTTAATTATTTATTAGTTAAATATGCTCCGATAACAAATAAAATGAAAAATTTACATCCAGGACATGCAAGGGGAGATGTTAGACAAGCTGAGATGTAAGGGTGGATGGATGAAAAGGAGATAGAAATATATCTTTGAGGAGGCTTACTTTGGTGACCATTAACAGGGCCGCCACATTTCCACATTGGAATGAAAACAAAACCTTTTGAATGTTTTCATGGCACAATTGTATTGCAACATCAATTTTCAGATCAAGAAGGTTGAGTTTTCTGTTCGCGTCTCTCAGGAAATGGCAGGATTTCTGGACCTCAGAAACTTTCCAGTCAAAAACTTTGTCAGAATTAATACATATCCATAAAATGTTTCCGCTTCAACGAAACAGCATATGTCAACAAAAAAGCATTTTGTTGAAGGTGCTCTGTCCAGCTGTTGTTAAGATACAATCTGTAGCTTCTCTTCTTGGCTCTGTTCTAGATTTTCTGTGTGTCTTTAGGCAAGTCACTTAACTTTCTGTGTCTCAGTTTCCCTATTGTAAAATGGGGATGATAGTATTTACTTCACAGGGATGAGATTAAATCACTTAATATTTTATGTATGTTGAGGCCCTTGGATAGAAGATGCTATATAAGAGCTTGTAGTACTATTATTAGCCATCATAGACCTTCCAGAGGAAGAAACAAATATAGGCCCAAAAGTCCTTTACCACTGGTTATTCCCCTAACATATGGCATAAGGATTGTCTTTTAAGCAATAAACCTTAGGCATGTAGTAGATGCTAACTTGTGGCATTTTTCATACCTTCTAGGAGATGCATATGTTCTGTGCTGGTTAATCAGTTGCCTTTGTCTTAAATAATTTCACACTAAAGAAAAACTAATTAGAAACTGCTCTTTGGTGTCCTCGCCTGTAAACTAAAACCCATATCATTTGATTATTACAATTGGAGATATATTATGGGATATTGGGGTAATGGGCAGAATATTAAAATAAGACCCACAGGCCTAATTTGACAAATCATACCATTTGTTTTAAGTCTTTGAATTTGTAAACCGTAGAAGCTAGGAAACAATATTTGCAATAAGTAGACATACATATCCTTAAACATTAGGGTAATTAGAATGACTGGGAAATATGGATTACCAATTAGGGTGTTAATTTGTGACTTGCTCTATTCTGTATTATCTAGGTTTTTTTATTCATACCTTCATTCATAGAATGCCCAGAACTGTTGGTTTATCAAGTACAATTTCCTGGCAGAACCTACTTTCCCATTAGAGAGAGAGAGAGTGTGTTGAGCAAATTTATGCATTTATAGTTTGGGGATTTTTGTTCTTATTCAAGTATAAACTACAGTAGTTTCCTTTGGTGAGCAGTGAGTATCTCATTACAACTATACTGCTATAACCCAGGTGGTTATGAGTGTTGTTTAACACACTGGAGCGTTTCATTTGCAGATTCATAAACATTACATTGAGAACATAGAAAGCATTGCTATTGCTCAGGGGCTTTAATAAACCTGTTTTCCAAGTCTGTTCCATAGAAAATCATATGTGTATCTCAATATTATATGAAAACCTGAAGGGAGAAAACAATACATTGTCGGTGAAAACATGAAGGATTTTTACAAACAGTTGGCAATGTTGATACAACAGTTTGGCAATAAAGGTAAATGATGTATGTAGTATCGGAGATTATGGAAAAATAAGCTGGTATCATGTGACAAGTAAACATAATGCGTGTTTGATTTCAAGTCCATTCTTACTCTATGTTTGCTGAAGTGTTTGGGTGTTTTAATTATAATATTTATATAAGCCCAAAAGTCTGGTAGATAGTTACCAACTGAGAAGAAGATGAGGTTGCTGCCCCTAGGAGCTTGCAGTCTAAATAGAAAATAAGATGGGGAAGAGGATGGAACAAAAGCTGGTGTCTGACTGCCTAATTAAAGTGCATGTCTTGTTGCTTGCATGATCTTTGTCTTGTGCTTCTGGGTGGTGCGGGATTAGGATATGTAGGTCTCCTAGAAGAATTGTGCTTTTGAAGAGAGTATTAAGTTTGAAGTATTTAGTTAATGTAGTTAACATTTCATTTCTGCATGCGCTCTTTGACACATAGTAGGAAGTTTGGACTATTGCTTGGGCTTTTGCTGTGTAGTAAATTGTTCTCATTTCCTACACACTGCAGCATGGTACTGCACAAGAATACAGGACCCTTTCAGTACAGAGATTTTGGGTACTAATATTCAGTGTTGGCTACCTCCTCACATAGCAAAACCCATGGGAGGGCAATAAAGAGGAGAACAATTTTGTCAAGATCCCCTTGCAGAGTTTCTCCCTGATTGTTCTTGTCAGGGGGATAATGTTTCCATCCCACTAAATGAGCCCTAAAACTTCATGATCCCTGGGGATTTGCGGACTGCTGGGGCATACTTCATGGTGGTACCACAGCTCTGTCCTCCTGTCAGCTTGGCCTTAATGGAGATGTGCTACCAGAATTTACCCTTGGGCACGGCTACCTTCAAGAGTGATTCCTGCCATGGAGAAGATTCTGCAGGAACACATTAAGCTAACACCTTTCAAATCCTGCTCTAGACAAGGCCTGAGAAGTCCATTAGCTATCATGGAAACAGTGTCTTCTGGTATGGTCTGATCACAATGACATCTTCAAGTACAATTAGCTTATAGCCTGGCTTTGGAAATAATAGAAATTTATGTAATAGTCATGATGACATTGTGGTGTAAATAAGGTAACTAGGCCTGGTTATGATTTTCCCTTTGCCTCCAGGAGACTCCTGCCTGTGTGAGTACAGTGCCTAGCGCAGAAGGGCCCTGGTCCATGACTATGGTTCCTAGGCACTGCATTCTTACAAACAAGTCCCTTTATTATGGTTAGAAAATTGTGTTAAAATTCACCAACTGAGATTTAGAAATACAAACATTTGGGCAAATGAGTTGAACATGTAGGTGCAGATAACACCTGGCTCCTACGTCGCCCTCTTCAGCTGTAAATATCACAGCACTTTACAGAAGAGGCAACTCCCATTATCCCCCTTCAGCTAGTGCGGAAGCTGAATCCCAGTGGTGAAGTGACTTGCTTGAGGCCATTCAGCAGGCCAATGGAGGGGGCAGGAAAAGAATCCAGTTTTCCTGGGTCCCAGTTCAGTGCTTAATGGCCTACTGCCAGGACACTAACTCCTCATGTATGGATTTAAAGGGTAACAAAGTAAACAAAAACAAAAGTTTTCATTAGAACATTAAACACTGAACTTCTGATTTTTCTCATTCAGTGAGAGATCCTGGGCAAATACTTATTGTCTCCAGAATTGACCCTGAAAGTCTGCAATCTGCTAGCAAACCAATAAAGCAGTTTGAGTGATATTTCCAAAGGCAACTGAAACTTTTCAATAGTGCTACTAAATATGAAATTCCATATTTGAAAGAAATAACAGTTTCACTGAGTGAAATAGAACTCATGGAACATTGCATTTAGGTTGGCTACAAGGAAACTTCGCTTTAAAATTAACCACCTGAGGGTGGAGGGTCCCATTAGAAAAACAGTCATTTCAATCCTGATAAATTAGTCATATTTGCTTGTTTATTTTAAAGAGCACCATACACAGAAACGTATTCATTGCAAATGAATTAGCTCCTATATTATGAGCATTCAGTGTGGTAAATGTGAAGCATTTATACCCATGTTACTCATCAACAACCAATCAGATCATCTGTTACATTCCAGCTGTGCTCTGTACATTCACATGTTAGTCAGGGAGAGGAAGATTTCAAATACTCCTCTTTTTCTCTATTCACAGTTAATTTTCTTTTTCAAATCCTGAGTACTTTAACTCCTCCAGGTTTATTAATAGCAAAGGCAAAGATGGTTTGAACCGAATTCAGCTCTCAATTGCATTAAGGGCCTGATCCAACAACCACTGAAGTCAATGGGATGTCTTCCATCAATTTCAATAGTCTAAGTCCAGAGTCATTCCAGCACAACAAGAGAGTAGAATATGACCTTTTACATTTAACCATTTTTTATTTTGGGAAATAACCTTGTCTTTTTGCACAACTATAAGCAGTGACAAGGGAGGGGAGTGGGAATTCCATAGTCAAAGGGAGAGGATCCTAAGTCTGGAGGTAATGAACGAGGCATTGCACTCAAATGTTGTTTGATGATCCAAGTCTAATCTGAGTATTAGGACTCACCATAACGTAAATGTCAGAACTACAAACATTAGCCTATTTGTCTATCACTAAATTCTTGCTTCTAGCAAGGCCGCAAGCATGGCAAAAATAGCATTTCTAATGTAATTTCATATTTCTGAACCTGGGGGGAACCAAGGTGGAAAAATTGTGATGGGGAAGAGTTAACCAAATTCTTTTGAAATGCATTATTCATTCTTTTATTATAATAATAATTAATAAACCATTTTGTATTATCATACTGCTTAGGCACCCCAGTTATAGACCAAGACCCCCATTGTGCTAGGTGCTGTACAAACACAGAACAAAAGACAGTCCCTGCCCTAAAGAACTTACTCTCAAAACAACGGGTGGATACAGACAGACTGACAGGGGAGTACAAGGACACAGAGGCAATATTGATCAGCAATATTGCTGTCAAGTTAAATTCAGGTATGGTTTGAGTTTGGGACAAAAGTTCAGCAAGTTCTTATTTTACTCACTTCCAGCTCACTCATCCCTAAGGGTAAGGGCCCTTTAAATGAACACCAAAGTAGATAGGACTAAAATAGCAAGCCTTGTAATGCTATTTGATTAACCGAGAGTACAGGGACCTAGGGGCAAATTGTCCATCCAGACAAGGGGGTTGTGGCAGTGTAAGACGTGATATTTTTAATGACAGTTCAGTTAGCTTCACATTTCTTTACATAGTAGAACCATACATTAAGGTGTCCTGACACTGAGCGTCATAAATGGGGAGACAGCTCAAAGGGGAGGCCACATCTCTTGACGATCTAGCTGGGTTAAGTCAAAAGCAGCATGAATATAAAATTTTCCCCCTTGTCTCTTAGACTCCAATTAGCTGGGAGTATTTTTTGATTAATTTGGCCCTGCCCATCTCTGGCCTGTACTGTATCATTTAAAAGGCTGCACCTAGTGGTTAACAGTTTCCATTCTTGGCACTGGTCTCCAAGTTCCCTTCATAATGCATAATCAGGTTCTTGAGCATAAAATTGCTTTCCTATTCCATAGTTGCTAACAAAATAAATTCAGCCTGATGCTCTATCAGGCATCTTAGTAGAACGTTGGCTCACCCAGAGGCCTACAATTAACTATCTTTAAAGATGTCATAACATCAAATCTCTTTTTTGTTGTATTGGAGCTTCTCCTAATAAGCAAGAGCATTGGAAATAAACATATGCACGTATGAACTTATTGAGCCAAACGTCCTGTGTGCTGCTTCAGCACGTACGTTTGTACATTTCAAAGTGCGGGGGAGCATATATGTGTACTAGTCTGTTGTGAGGGTCTCAAATTCATTTGTGATTCAAAATCATTAATGGAATGATTTCAGTAAATCAGTCTCAGTCTCTTAGACCTCAGGGTGTAGATTGCATGCAAGCAGTTCTTTGAGTATTTGATATTCAGAATTCACATTGTGCTGATTAGTTTTGTTTTGACAGGTAAGCCGAACAAGGTATTTCTGTTCCCTGACGGGATGAGCCCAACTTTTTAGAATCTGGTTTATGGAAAAAATTACATCTGTGAAATTCACAATCCCAATATTTACATATAATTTGCTTTTGCTGCAAATAATACTGATGGTAACTCATTCTACAATATTCATAGAGGTCCTGATTCAAGAAAGTATCCCCCTTCGTGAGAGTTCCAATTCAGTTCCAATTTAAGAAAAAATCCTACTCTCCCTCCTACTCCTCCCCCAAATTCAAGTCCTGTTGACTTGGGAACTGTTCACTTGCATAGTTAAGCATGAGCATAAATGTTTGTAGGATCAGGTCCTAAATAGGATTTAAGTGTCCAACTTTAGACACCAAATCTGAAAACATGATCTAAAAGCAACTGAGCATTCCTTTAAATATTAATACAGGAGTGATGTATACTATTTTTTCACCTGCTGTGATGTGGCATGCAGTTTTGGAATGTCATTCCTTCTGGCATTGGACTATGGGCACAGTGGAGATGATATTGTAAGTTTCCTAGTGGTGGGTCACTTACAGGTCACTCTTAAGAATCCCCTCCAAGCATTTGCAGGTGTGTGCTGTGAGCATGGCTTTAATGTTCGGAATGGGGATTGTAGGATAATAGCATCTCTGGGGGGTTGGAAGAATTACTGTTAAGTGGATAAAAGTCCTTTGCTTTCTGGGATGCTGATTTACCTTTGAACCCCTATTGGTGATGTAGCTGAGGAGGCTGAGAGAATGCCTGGGGCCTCCATCTTATAAAAAGGGCAATTAAAAATGACATTGATACACCTGGTGATATGATCAGTCATCCTTTGAGTCAGTGCACCTTCCTCATTGACTGGGCTTTATCAAAAAGGATATGAAGCATCTGTTTTCTGTAACAGATTGTTTTGTTTGCTTTGACTGTCTGTTTACTATTATTAGGATGCTGATTTCTCTATATTGCAGGACTTATCAGATAGGAACTTCATGCACCTCTTGTTCTTTTCATAATGTTCTTATGTACGTTGAGGTGTGCATGTTAGAATTGGAAGGCTACTTGATAAGGAAGATCCTGCTTAAAAGAAAATTCTTTAAGAGCCTGATTCTGTACTCTCTTATTCAGACTAATAGTCCCATTAAATTCAGTTTGAATTGATTGGGATTACCGATTAATCTGAATTTTAATGGAACTACTCGCATGACCACAGGTTTTCAGGATTGGGCCTTATAAATTAGAAGCCACAAAGAAAGTCAGAGAATGCCCTAGATCAGGGGTTCCCAAACTTGGTTCACGGTTTGTTCAGGGTAAGCCCCTGGCAGGCCACAAGTGGTGGCCCAGCCTGCGCCACTTTCTGCAGCTCTCATTGGCCGGGAACGGTGAACCATGGCCACTGGGAGCTGCGAGCAGCCTTACCTGCGGACGCTCAGGTAAACAAAGTGTCTTGCGGCCTGCCACGGGCTTACCCTGAACAAGCTGCGAACCAAGTTTGGAAACCCCTGCCCTAGATGCTCTATAATATATCAAATGTGTTTATATTCATAATTATAGATATGCACAAATGCTATGTCTATATGTATATTAAAAATAATGTGATGTATTAATTCTAACGTATAAGGGTGGGATTTTCAAAAGCAGCTAATGGAGTTAGATGCCCAGGTCCTACTGAAGTCCCTTCTGAAAATCCCATCCTTATACATTACATCTAGGTGTACATATGAGGTGCTTTTTCAAAAGTACAAGAAGTGCTACTATATGTTTAAATAAATAAAATACAGTCTCTTATAGGCATGTTGTGTGTCTAAACATACATTACAATTTAGATGTCAGCATATTCTGTCTAGTGTGTATATAATACCATAAATATATGTGTGCATTTTGTACTAAACAAGATGTTTTGTGTATATTCAAATTAAGCTACAAGTAAATAACCATGTCCATTTGTATACAAAAAGCAAAGTGTTTGGCAATTATTATTTTTTTTTAAAGTCCTCAGATCAGAGATGCAGTTCTTTGAAGGAATATATTGAGACCAATCTAAATATCAAGCCTTGTGAATTTAAGGTGTCCTTTATTTTATTTTCTAAGGGAAAGAACATATTTAAAATATATTTCTGCACAATTTCCAAGTTATGCAGGTTATACTTAAATGTACCCCAATTCTCCTTAAAATATAAAAACTGCGTCCCTGTTGTTCAATGCTGTGATATGATCTAACTCAAGACAACTTACTGGATCACTGAATCCTCAGTATGTTATTGTACAGTATGTTTTAATAATGTCCCACTCTGTTGAACAGAGCAGGGTTACAGAAAAGATATGTGGTTTTTAAAAAGGAATTTTAAAATTACCTAAATTCCTTCATACACAAAGATCACTGTTTATAGATGAAAAATATTTGGAGTGTTTTGCCAGTTACGCTAGCTTGTAGCTGGGAAGTCAAGATATAATTAACTTTTTTAAAAAGAACAAAATCCGGTATTAGAAGTCTGTTTAAAACCTAGTACATAGCTAATTACTTTTCTTTGTCTTAATGATTTAGCAAATGCTAATAAACTACATATATCATGGCGCTCATAAATTCAATAAGCATATAAATTTAACTATTTTTTTTCCTCTTTGAAGGCTCACAGGGAATTCAGTCATAAGCCTATTGCATTATAACTTTCAATATAACATCAGGTTTTAATAAGCCTCCTGTTTTCTGCACACATGTGCTTAAGACTGCCTGGAAACCAAATCAGTAGAGAGAAGGGATTACTTTAGATTACTTTGAAATATGCATTGTTTGAAATGGCCTCTGGTGACCAGCTTTCATGAATGGCTGATTTTTCTTGTGGGGCACGTCATCTGCTTAATTATATCAGCCTCTTTTGTATGACAAATGCACCTCTTGTTTGTGTTGAAATATGAAGTTTAAAAATAAAGTAAATTAGATGGTGAGAAAATAAATATAGGAAATTGAGATAATAGAAGTTTGTAACTTAACAAAAAGGCACTTTGCTTGTGATAGATATGGTAGAACTTTCCCTTAAACTATTGTTTCATGTAGTGTATAGTTAATATAAAATATAAAACTTGATTTATTTTGAATTTTTTAATGATTGATTCTACTTCAGTTCTATGGCATTGAAGTAAAAATTGTTTTTGTTTGTTTTTGTTTTTTTTTTGCCAAGCAAATTGATTTCTCATACAACTATGCATTTTAAGAATTTTTATTGAAATTTGGCAAGCCCCATGATTAGTATGGTAGAGCTCCTGGAAATTTTCTCCTAATAAAGATACTTTTTATCTTGTACACAATTATAGAAGTGGATTACAAAACGTGTGTGCTTTCAAATGAGTCGAGGCTTTTCCTTTTTCAAATCGGTTTGTGGCAATCTCCTATCTGTAGTTGTTTGTGAAATTACTATGTTAAAATGTAGATTATGAATCTCTGAGCCTGCAATTACTTTAAATTATAATTAGCAAATCTATTAACCTAGCCTGATAAAACATCATAATAATGGATAGATTGTATTTTGAAGGTGAGCAGATAACTTTGATTGACTGACAAAATATATCAAATAGATAGAGGCTAGACCTAGATAGCAACTACATACTTTGTGTTTGCTATAAATCCTGTGCTTTACAAGTGAGATTAGTGGATTAACCTTTAAGAGAAGGCAGTGGATCCTGCTGTTTCCTGATTTTGTTGTACTGTAAAAGTATTTTCCATGGCTTCAGGCTTGATATCCCACAGGAAATTGAAATGCTGCTTTACTCTGTTATGCCTGATAGCCTCTAAGGGATTGCTGTGTTTTTTGTTTGTTTTGTTTAAGGAGCAGATTTAAGTGTAGGACTTCAGAAAGGTATTAACATTACTTAACTCATAATAGTAATCTCTGTCAGCATTTTTTAATTGAAGTACTTGAATATAACACTGGAATGCAGACTTCTTATTTTTATTACTGCTGTACAATCTTACAGCCCATCAAGGCAACATGTTTTGAAAAGAGTAAAGTCTTCTAAACTACCATGTTGGTTTGATGCAAATTTAACAAATAGCCTCACATGACCTTTTGTTATAATAATTGTATACTTGTATGATTAACAATTTCATGATCCAGGCAAAGTCCTTAACAATGTACCTGTTATAAATCAAATTGTGTTAAATGCTAAGACTAAGGAGTCTCATCTCACGTTGATGTTCATGTTAAAGATTAATAGAAGCTGTGCGTATGCGTTGAGGGATGAATTAGACCTCTTCTACCCCATGCTGGAGCTTCTTTGCATTGACTTAAATTAGTACTGTGCATAATTAAGTATTACAGAATTAGTCAGTACAGATATTTCACTGTTGGGTTTTTCCATTGTCTTTAAAGCAAATGACAGAAAGTGATAGGTGGGAAGCATGGAGTCTGGCCTCCACTGGGAAACTGGTTGGCCAAGCCACCTCCAAGTTGGTGCTAGTGGGGATGTTCTCTTTTCCATCCATCCAGGTCTGTCAGATTTTGGTGTGAGACTTGTCATTCAGGGCCTGGAAGATTGAAAGGCCCACCAGCCAATTTGAGTTGCCCCTACCGGCAGTTATAAAATACTGTTAGCATCCCCATACCTGCTTCCTCATAAACAGCCAGATTTCTCTTCTTGCCGTCTTTCTTCTTCTTTTCTGTCAGGAAGGCTCTGGTATTATTGAAACTGGGAAAGCTGGGGTTTTGAGGTCAAATTCCTTTCAAGGTTGTTAAATTTAGCTACTGTTGAGTTAGCTGATCCTCACTAACATCCAGAGAGTTATACTAATCACCATACTTGTGGTCAAGTAGGACTGTTTTCTTATGGTGAGTGGTGTTGGTTTGTTTTCATCTGGAGCATCCTATGAGGCTAATTCTTCTGGGATTGTGTTTTGGTTTTCTCCTTCTCCCCATTCATTAAGGGTGGCCTATCTTGTAGTGGAGATAAAGCAGCCTGTAATATAGGCTATGGTGAGGCCATCACGGTTATGCCATGGGTGGTTATTAAATTTTCTTTAATATTGGAATCCTTAGTACCCTTACTACTAATAATAAAAAATACTTTGCTTTTTCATAGTACCATCCATCATGGGGTATCAAAGCACCTTAGAAATGTAAATTAAGGTTCTCAACATGCATTTATGGTACCAATATTTAATTAGCCCACTTTTGCAGACAGGGAAGTTAAAATATGGAGAGACTGATTTGTCCACTGGGATTTTGTGGCAAAGATGAGAATAGAACTCTTAATCACAAAACCATCCAGTACATAAGGAGGGCAGAAGCCTCTTGCATTAGGATGCCTATTGTAACTAATTTACACGCTGCAGCCAACAGACAGTTATTAGAAAGAGCACATGTACCTGGAGAGCCAGGACTTCAATCCTTGTTCTAATGCTCCAAAACCACAGGATACGGGAGATTCCCCCCCTTAGTTGGTAGAAGTAGCTCTGTTATCATGTCTGTGGAAAAGCCACTTTAGGGTGACATGATCATACACACCGGCACTCACACAGCTTCTTAGCTCACTATCTCCAAACCTGACTTTAGATTTAGGGGACATATGAGTGATCCATACAAGTAAGCCAGGTTCCCTCTGCTGGAAAAAGGCAGGTTGGGGACTCATGATGTTTGGAGGTCTCGTCTCCAGGACTCTGGTTGTGGAGTTGCCATTAGGCCTCTAAAGTATACAATGAAGAAAGAAACTTAGGAATATTTCGTGGGTAATTGATATTATACAAAGTGTATGAAAAGTGGCATTTAAACCTAGAGAATTCTAGCAAGAGTTTTGTTCATACTGTTCACAAGGGGAGTACTATAAAGAAATATGTTAGAAATCAAAAAGCCAAAACATTTCCAGATAGTAGTGGTATTGATAAAGGCCAAGACTTTTGAAACTGACTAGTGATATATGGTTCTTCAGTTTTTGGGTGCCCAACCTGAGACATTGTAAAGGAGTCCAATTTTCAGAGGGAAAGTGCTCAGCTCTTTCTGAAAATCAGCCCTCCTCTATGGTATATTGAGTCAGGCACTAAAAAGTGGGGACACCAAAATCACTAGTCACTCCTGACAATTTTGGCTGAAATGTGAGAATTACATGTAAAGTCATTATCCTTTCCTCTCTTCATCCCTTCCAGTGAAATTGTCCTACTGACAGCCCTGGAGAGGGAAGCCTTCTTTACCCATAGCACAAACCGCGGCAATGCAAGTCTCCTCCCGCTGCTACACTGATGTAGTTTAAGCCTCCCCTGGAGGAATTATCTCAAGGATTGCATGAGGAGCAGTTCATTCTCTCAGTCGCAGCCTGTCTTCTGAGAATACCAATATGGATGCCAGCAGAAGTGCTAAGTTTTCATTTTTGTCGCACCAGTGTTAGAAGGGTGAACTCAAGCTAAGAGTTAATGTTCAAATGAAAAAAAAAATAGTGTGACTGTGAACTAAAAATTACATCCAAATGAGGAAAGATGGTCAGTTGTCATTATATATGTTCTGCTGATAAAAATATTTAAACTTTCCATATAGCATGTATCTAAGTTACAATCAATGTTCTCATTTACCTGTCTGGAAAATGGACACTTGTAGTCGGGTTTTGACTTTTGGATATTGCACAGTGCTTTAAGTTTACTTGCCATGTGTAAAGAAAAAAGGTCTCTCTTAAAAATTTCTCCTATTTTTGACTTTTTCAAGACAAACTGCTATGTCTCTAAGGACACTTGTAGGCTCTGAAAGAGTATCCAACACAAACATTACTTCCTTGTCTCCTCTATCAAGCTCTGCATTTTGTCTGTTTTCTTCTGTACTTCATTGCCTTCTGGAGCTGGAAACCAGCCTGTGAGAGGATGGAAGGTTTTAAAAGGTCACTTTTGAATAAAGAATTGTCTGTGCAAAAAAAAAAAATAAAAGCGGGGGGGAATACCTGTTATTCAGAGCTCTGAGTGATCAATGATTGCATTTCTGTGCTTTTGCACAAGAGTCACTTCAATAAAATTAAGCTAATTTTTTTTTAAATTTTAGATCAATTCAATCATTTGTTCTCCCTTATCAAGAGAAAAAGAAATTAAATAGTTGGAAAGTAACTTCATACTTTTATTTCCAGAAAAGAATTGTCTAACAAGGATGTTTGGTTAATAAAATATAAAATTAAGGCTAAAGGATGTTTTTTTACCACACTGACTGACTAGTGGAGCCCAAACAAGCTGAAGAATAGCTGGTAATGATGGTTTGGACTGTTCTAAATTTTATTAGCACTGAGGTGTAATTGTTAGGAACTCACAGTTCATACTGCGGGGGATTATTCAAACATGTTGGTGCCAATGTTTGCTCAGTGCAGTCAGGATGACTGCACTTTCTGGGTCAACATTGTCTGAAAAAGTTTGCTGTACAGTACAACTGATATAAGAAACTAAACATTGACTCTCACTTCACACATCTTTTCGGGCTTTGTGAGGTGAGTCAAAGTTTTACTTAAAGATCAGACAATTAGGGAAACTATATTTTTGCTTTTCCATCAAAAGCCTGTGGTGTCTGTCAGAAAAATGCTTATTTCTCCAGTGATCCTGTTCTTTGTCAGCTTTTCTGTGAGCTGGAACAAATATGTGGAAACTGAAGTATTTTTAAAAGTCACTCCAGCCTAATTACAGACTTTCAGTCTACTTATCTGAGTGTCGTGTAATCACTGAAATGGTATTTAACAATAAATTCTGATCCCTGCGTTTTGGGTTTGCATTGCCCTAACGTCAATCATAGACCAGAATGTTTGTTGGTGAACAGACAATGGAAGACAGGATTACTCTGCAACAGACACTTGGATTTTTGTTAGAAAGACATTCACACTCCTCTGGTGTCATTACAGCCTGCAGAGTGAGCAGTATGAAACTGTTTATAGGGTATCTTGTGAAGTTTAAAATAATAGGTGTGTGTGAAAACAAGCACAGTATCCTTTTTCTAGCAATCTGTGTCAAGTTCTCCCTCACAAGATGTATATCACCTTTTTTTGTATTTTTACATGAGTGATGGGCCCTTTTTTCTCTTGTTATGGATTGCTCCCGTTAAATTAGGTGTTTGTCTGCTTCTAGCTAATGCTTCATGTTTAAATATGAAGTCTCAGGTGTGAGAGTGCTGACCTTCTGAGGAATAGTGCTCCATTCTAATTAAGGCTGGTGCAGGCCAATTCCCATGCAGACTTTCCCATATGACTTGTTTTTAAAAAAATATATGAGGCTTCTGCAGTTTATCTGTAGTCCCAAAATAAAAATTAAAAAAAAAATGCTTTCAACAAGTTAATGCCCTAAAGTGAGATGGCATTACTCCAACCTTTTTTCCCATATTGTGTAATGTGATGTTTTCACAGGGCTTCAGTCAGTCATGCAAAAAATGTTGAAGTGTAAGTGGCTAACCTTTAGTCCCAAGACCAATCAATCATTTTCAATTGCAGGTTTAGATCTGCTGCAGCAAAGCAAAACTTCTGTGCTTGCATCAAGTCTTACAAAAGCAAGGCTGTTTGACTGACAAGCACCGAGAGGGGGGGTTCTGAGAGGCATACTGAGCTGAAGGGGAGTATTGAGGAGAAGGGTTTGTAGGAGGTACTGTGCATTATAGATGATGCACTCAGTTCCATCGTTGATTGATGAGAGACAATTATGTGCTTTCACAATGCTGGGTAAGACTGTCCGGACGTCACTTAATATGAGATCTCTGTCAGTAGAAAGATGACTTTTCAGTGTAGTGATACAATGCAGATTACAAATGACAGCCATGCTGTTCTGTCTGCTTTTGAGTGTTTAATAGCTCATGCAGGTGAGTTAACCTAAAATAATTCTATTGTTTTCCAGGTGCCATCCAGATGAAATTAACATTTCTTATTCTGAGAGTGTCACAGGGTGATTATAAATGTTGTTCTAAGACATATGGCAATGACAAGATTATATATTTCACTTGCCTCTAAACACAAAGGTGCAGTCTCACCAACAAGGAAGATATGCTATTATGTAAACAATGGTGAATGTAGATTTCTTCTATTTTTCTCGTTTAGTGGACAAAAGAAAAGCTCTGATGTGCCATTCCAGAGAGTTAGTTCAGAGCACAATAAGTTGTGAGGTCTTTGACTAACATGTCTTCTGCTTTTACCTTCTTTTAGGGCTCCTCCTACAGATGTTCTGAACAGCTGTGCATCATTACTATACCCAGGTACTGCGTTTAAGGAACACTGTGCTGTTAAAAAAAAAAAAAAAAAAAGGTGGGGGTGAAGTGTGAGGTGTACATTGGAAGTTGTATGAATACAAAATGCAGTCCATAGACTAACTTGGAGCAAAAGTAAAATGAAAAGTGAAGTTGCAAAATGTCCAAGTGTATTCTCAGAAGATGACTTAGTATAAAGCTACCATTAATCTACGTGAGTTGCTGTCACAGTACTCTGTATTTGCTAGTTTTGACTTCTGAATATCGCATTTCTCCAAACATTTTTGCAAGTTTATTCACTGTTTCAGCAGCATTTCAGTTTTAATCTTTTTCTCTCCACAGATCTTGAAAACTAAGGAACAGACACTTTGGGGAAATTATTTTGCTTGTGATATTGAAACTACAATGAAGTATTATTGCTTTGCACTCCTTCTGACTGCGCTCAGTACTGACTTGCTAAGAAGTCTCTGTACTACTGTCAAATCCCCAAGGTTCAGAGGACGTGTGCAGCAGGAGCGAAAAAATATCAGACCCAACATTATTCTCGTACTAACAGATGACCAAGATGTGGAGCTTGGTGAGACATAATTATGTTATTTGCTACTCAGTTTCCTTTACACATGTATATAGCAGAAGTTACTGAAATACACGATAATTGATATTCAAAAATGTGCCTGTTCTGCAGTGTTGTCAGACATGGTTCACAGATTTGGAAATTATATTGTTAAAAATTGTATTATACATTTTATTGCTCACCTGATTTAACTCACCTAATTCCAGTTTAGGGGATAAGTACCTTACAATCAGCCATGTTAACCTAGGAGGTTGCGAGGAATATAGTATGTAAAAACATATAGGGCCAAAAACAGTTTAAAAAAATAAGAAATTCAATTCATAATATTTAAGTTAGTTCTGGCAATCTGCTTTTATATAACTCTTTAAAAAGTTGAAGCTATTGTTACCTATTGCATGGTACCAGATGGATAAAAAGCTATATTTTCTTTTTTTGTCATATATAGTATATGATCTGATATATTACATACACATGCAAACTTGACCTAATTTCAGATCACAAGCTTATATTATTTATATGTAATTTTTAAATATGTTTAAAGTCAAGCTATTTTCATACCATGTGAAGTATAGGAAAGGAGGCCAGTTTATTTGTCCTGTGTATATGCAGTATTTGATCACAACTTGGACAACATGTAGGAAATGATTTTTTCATAAATTTCTGAGGGGGAAAAATGTTTAAAATATTTATATGGACTTCTTGAAGATCATCTCCTTGGCATATTTTCCCTTAAATACTCTAGAAAGATATTAACCACTAAACTTATCTAATTAAGGGCATTTTTGTATTTGTTATGATTTGATAATGACTGTACAACTTTTTGGGCTGTTAGTCCACAAATAATAAATTCGTATTTCTTATTTTAGGGCTAATCCTGTCATTAGACATAGTGAGTTTTCCTATTGAGCCCTTAGAGCTGTCTGTCTAATCTATTTTATTTGTGTCTTCTCTAATCACTGGTTTATTTAACTATGCAGCGTAATAAATGGCCATCCAGTGGTTATAAACAATCCTATATTATTAGTCTAAGAGATTCTAGGGCTATTATGTAGAGCTGTTATGTAGATTTGTTTCTTTTAGTTACAGACATTTTGGAAATTTCTGTACAAGGGTCAAGCCTTGGCCTCCCTTCTATGGCTAAACAGCGGCCCATTTCCACCGGGCACTGGGCCAGGATGTAGAGGCCATGTAGAAAAGAAAGTGCACACAGAACAGTGCAGCCTGGCAGCTGTCTTCACAAGACCATGGAGAGGGGATTGTAGGTATGCTGGGAGAGTAGCAAGGATGTAGTAAATCTCTCTGTTCACATACTGGAACTGCTGACTCAGAAACTTGCTTAGGGGTTCCCAGACAGCTGTGGCTGCTATTGCAGGCCCATAATGAAACCACCGCAACCTGCTTGTACATATGCCTTACCGCTGGATTGAAGGAATGTTCTGTTCTCCACAATCCCTGCATAGTTTTCCCTTATACAGGAAATTTCACAAGGATTTGGCCTCAAGACACATCATATTTTTTTGCAGTTTCAACAATAGATCATTCTGCTTATTTGAAAGGTTTAAAGATATATTATTTTCTACATATGAGTCATCATTTTTCTGTTTATGGCCCCACGTGGGCAAAGCTGAGTTTCACACCCTTTAAAATATTTAGAGTGGTTTATGCCATGGCATCAGGAGGTCTAAGACTTATGGAATGAAACAAACTCTTTTAGTATTCTAACACAAATGATTCTCTGCAAATCACATACTTTGTAATAGAAGATGTTTGCCTTCTGAATGTAGAATCATTGAAGCAAAATATGTAAAATTCACCTCCCCTCTGTCCTAGAGTTATGCAGAACAGTGAAGTAAAATCCAGAACATAATTTGCAGAAAGCTGGGAAATACCACAGAGTGCATGATAGTGTATAATAATGTTATCCCTTGTGACCCATGCAGCTAGCCAATATTCAAGGCCTTGTGAATTGCTTATTTCAATTAGGAGAAGTTGATGGAGTAAGCTGTTTCTTTGATGCAACTCTGTGTAATTTTACAAGGAATGTACATAAAGTCCTGTTACCCGGAACACAATAGGAGTCAAACACCAGGAGACAGTTTATTTGCTCACAATTCCAATCCTCTTTCCAGCCAGCACTCTACCCCAAGTCTCTCACTGGTTTTTTTTTTTTTTTTTCAGAGTCAGGCTAACCGAGTGCTTCTCTGGCTATCTCTGGGACTTCTTTGCTGCCTTCTCTGTCTGTCTCCATGGTGTTTCTGCCAATTCAATCTCACAATTTCCCTCAAGCAGTCCCCTCCATTTGTATTCAGCCTGCAATCAAACCCCTCCACCCAGATAGTTCAGTTTCCTGTGCAGCATTACAGACTGTGATCTTCCCTTACATGTCCCCTTGCCACAGCGTGGGGTTATGTATTTTCCTTTAACCTTCCCCATTTTTTCCTTATTTTTTTTAATTGGTTGCTGTTTAATAAATTGTATTTGCTTTGAACTGGATGTAATCATCAGTGGGATCCTATCCACAGGGTCTGCTCTGTGGCACGGGGACATCACAACCAGCGTCTCTGGAATGTAAGGGAAGATCACAGTCTGTTCCTCACAAGTCCCAGGCCTCCTTCTCAAGCCCTAGCTGTGCTGCAGGGATGCTGCAGGTCGGACACTTGCTCTGGTGGTGGCCAAATGCCCTCAGGCTCTAGGTGGCAGGACACTTCTTCCCAGTGTCATCCCTGCATCATAGGGGTTACGATCCCCCTCCAAGTCTGGCCTGCAAAGCCTTTTGGCTGGGGGCATCTCCCTGCGCTGGCCCTCTGCCCAGGGTCCCCTTCACTCTTCCCAGCTGCTCACCGCACCCAGCTCCAGACTGCTCCAGCTCCACTCTGCCCCAGCACTGCTGCTACTCCTCTGCCTCTAGCTCCCTGGGCTGCTTCTCTGGCCCCTCTGGCTCTGGTTACTACAGTTTTCCTCTCAGCACAGGTCTGCTCTCCGGGCTGCTTCTGTGACTCTGCTCCCAGCACTGACCTGCTTCCTGGGCTGCTTCTCTGGCCCCTCTGGCTCTGGTTGCTACAGCCCTTCTCCTGGCACAGGTCTGCTCTCCGGGCTGCTTCTATGACTCTGCTCCCAGCACAGCTTGGGCCCCTGCTCTCTCCTTAGCTCGGCCCCACTCTGTCTGACCCAGCAATTCCAGTTCACACAGAGGATGGGACCCTCCTGACTCCCTCATTAGCCTGCCCGCCCTGTCAATCAGGCTGACCTGGAACATTGGCCTCTCCCCATTGTTCCTGGGGACTGTGAGTGTCAGGGTCCTGATTTCCCATTGACACTTTCCCTTACTTTTGGTACTGGGAGCTAGCCCAAAAAAAAACAACAACCCCACACTGAGTTTTAGTAAGGGGTTAACAGTCCCCTTCCATGTGAAAAGGAGGCAGCCTAACCTGCCTTTGAAGTGTTGATTTCCAGTGCGGTAAATATATTAGCATCAGTTTTATAAAGTGCATACCTGGTGGAATAAATAAAATAACTAAGAGCCAGATCCAACTCTCCCTCAAGTGAAAGAGAGCCTTTCAATTAACAGTAATGTATTGTGGCAGCAGTAGTAGCAGCAGCAGAACTGAGCAGTTACTTTAAAAAAATTCTGTATCTTTAAATCCCTGCTATTTGTCTATATTTAGTTGAATATTTTCCTATGCACATTTCTATACAAGTTTGCAGGGTGAAAAGAGCATCTGTGAAAGGGTAATGAACGCTACTCACCATGGGCCCAATCCTGCAAAGTGTGCATCTTCAAAGGTCACATATACAAGTATTGTGACAGACCAGACTACTCAAAGGAGAGATGTAACGGCTCCCACATAGGGTTGCCAACTGTCTAATCGCACAAACCCAAACACCCTTGCCCCACCTCCTGCCCTGCCCCTTCCCCAAGGCCATGCCCCAGCCCTGCCCCATCACTCCATCCCCCTCCCTCCGTCGCTTGCTCTCCTCCACCCTCATTCACTTTCTGGGGCAGAGGGTTGTGGTGTGGGAAGGGGTGCGGACTCTGGGCTGGGGGGTGGGCCCGAGGGGTTCGAAGGGCAGGGAAGGAGAGGGGGCTCCGGGCTGAGCCTGGGGCAGGAGGTTCAGGGTTCAGGAGGGGGTATAGGGTGTGGATTCTGGGAGGGAGTTTAGGTGGGGGGGCTCAGGGCAGGGGGATGGGGTACAGCTGGGCAGCACTTACCTCGGGCGGCTCCTGGAAAGTGACCGGCTCCTAGGCTCAGGGGTGGCCTGGCCAGGCGGCTCTGAGTGCTGCCTCTGCCTGCAGGCACCACCCCTTCAGCTCCCATGGCCATGGTTCCTGCGCCTTTGACCCAGACAAAGGGGAGCTGTGTGGGGCCAGGGTAGGTAGGGAGCCTGCCTTAGCCCCGCTGCACGGGCCACTGGACTTTTAGGGGCTTAAATCTCCTGGATTGGTTTCAGTAGCCGGGAGATTGAGTCCCATTCTGGGAGACTCCTGGCCAGTCTGGGAGGGTTGTCAACCCTACTCCCACAGAGTCAAAAACACCAATACCTCATTTTCCGTCTCCCACTTGAACAAAAAAAAAAGGAAATTTGATGCAAACGACTAAGTCAAATTTCAGTTGCTAAAACTAATATGTCAGCCCCACAAAAACCAACAAATCAGTGTTTGGGATAACTAGTTAACCTGAAATCTACTAAATTGTTTAAAAATAATTAGGGCTGTCAAGGAATTAAAAAAATTAATCATGATTAATTGCGCGATTAAAAAGATTAATTGCGCTGTTAATAATAGAATATCATTTATTTAAATGTTTTAGATGTTTTCTACATTTTCAAATATATTGATTTCAATTACAACACAGAACACAGTGTACAGTGCTCACTTTCTATTTATTTTTATTACAGATATTTGCACTGTAAAAAACAAAAGAAATTGTATTTTTCAATTCACCTACTACAAGTACTGTAGTGCAATCTCTTTATCATTGAAGTTGAACTTACAAATGTAGAATTATGTACAAAAAATAACTGCATCCAAAAATAAAACAATGTAAAACTTGAGAGCCTACAAGTCCACTCAGTCCTACTTCAGTAATCGCTCAGACAAACAAGTTTGGTTACAATTTGCAGGAGATAATGCTGCCCACCTCTTGTTTAAAATGTCACCTGAAAGTGAGAACAGGCATTCGTATGACACTGTTGTAGCCATTCTCACAAGATATTTACGTGCCTGATGCGCTAAAGATACGTATGTCCCTTAATGCTTCAACCACCATTGCAGAGCACATGCGTCCATGCTGATGTTGGATTCTGTGTGATAATGATCCAAAGCAGAGTGTACCGATTAATGTTCATTTTCATCATCTGAGTCAGATGCCACCAGCAGAAGGTTGATTTTTTTTTTGATGCTTCACGTTCTGTAGTTTCCGCATTTGAGTGTTGCTCTTTTAAGACTTCTGAAGATTTTGGACAGCACCTCAGATTCTTAAACCTTGGGTTGAGTGCTGTAGCTATCTTTAGAAATTTCACAGTGGTATCTTCTTTGCGTTTTGTCAAATCTGCTGTGAAAGTGTTCTTAAAACAAACATGTGCTGGGTCATCATCCGAGAGTGCTATAATATGAAATATATGGCAGAATGTGGGTAAAACAGAACAGGAGATGTACAGTTCTCCCCCAAGGAGTTCAGTCACAAATGTAATTAACACATTATTTTTTTAGTGAGCATTATCAGCATGGAAGCATGTCCTCTGGAATTGTGGCCAATGCATGAAGAGGCATCTGAATGTTTAGCATATCTGGCATGTAAATACATTGCAACACCGACTACATAAGTGCCATGCAAACGCCTGTTCTCGCTTTCAGGTGACATTGTAAATAAGAAGCAGGCAACAATATCTCCTGTAAATGTAAACAAACTTGTTTGTCTTAGCAATTGGCTGAACAAGAAATAGGACTGATTGGCCTTGTAGGTTCTAAAGTTTTACATTGTTTTGTTTTTGTGTAGTTATGTAACAAAAAATATCTACATTTGTAAATTACATTTTCACAATAAAGAGATTGCACTACAGTACATGAGGTGAATTGAAACATACTATTTTTTATCATTTTTACAGTGCAAATATTTGTAATAAAAATAATATAAAGTGAGCACTGTATACTTTGTATTCTGTGTTGTAATAGAAATCAATATATTTGAAAATGTAGAAAAACATCCAAAAATATTTAATAAATTTCAATTGGTATTCTACTGTTTAACACAGTGTGATTAATCTCGATTAGTTTTTTTAATTGTGATTACTTTTTTTAGTTAATCATGTGAATTAACTGCGATTAATCAACAACCCTAAAACTAATTAAAGATAATTTCACATACTACACCTGGCCCTGAGCCTTCCTGGCAATTTTGTGACTTTACAATCCCATTTTTCATGGTTTTAAAATATTTTTCTTCTTCCTGTTGCTCAGTGATAGACCCATACAGCAGAACAGGGGAACAGTAAAACTGACTGTAAGCAAAGTGCTGTCAGCTATGCAAAGTAAACTAAAATATAACAGGAGAAGCTAAAATCCACTTCTCAAAATCCCCAAAGCTGTAAAAGTACAAAACCCCTAGTGACTGTTGCCTATTGCCACCCCTGCTCCCCTCTTCCCCCCAAGTTCCTGGCTTGTTGGACAACTGACCATTGCAAAACTTTGGTAGTTATCAGCAAGTACTCACAGACCCTGGCACAAGCGACCAGGCTCACCATTTCACAGCAAGAGGCTGCTGCACACCTGAAGATCCTACCTACCGCCCACATCTTTTTCTGTAACATGAGTTTGTTGAGCTTCAAAGGGTTAACATTTTTTTAAGATAACCATCTCCAAGTCCTTAGGCTAGATCCATGCATAATGATATGATCATAATGAACAGGAGTTTGGTTGGGACTGCTATCAAAAATTATTTTGCTGATTCAACCACAAATGCTAAGCTGACTCAGAACACAGGACTGAGGTATTGCAGAGGCCTGTGTGCTGCTCCTCTGCACAGGGACAGATTTCACCCAGTGAGGTTATTGTCAATGCATGTGGTCTCTTTTTAGTGTGATTTTTTAAAAAAAACTCTGTGCTTTGCCTGCTACTTGATAAATGTATAATTAAATCACTGTTGGCTGGGTGACTGCAAAAGCTATTGAAGCCTAATGCTCCACTAATTATTGTAAGGGTTTATTTGTTTTGCATGTATTGCAATAAAACAATATTTTTTTAATCCTTTTGCGAAGTCAAATAGCCATTTATAAATAGTGCATGTCTGAGAAGTCCCAGGCTTCAGTGGGAATCAACTTGCATGAGTTAGGAATATTCACATGGGTAAAGGGCTGCTGGATCAAGTTCTAAATCAAATTAAAAATTAGTTAGAAGTGGGGCAAATATTAAAATTTCTTATCGCTTAAAGGAGAGAATTTCATTGAGTCTTCAGTGTCAAATAGAGCTTATTAATTCTTAGAATGGTACCTATTTTACTTATCTTTTGTTGATGTGTTCTATGGCAGCATCTAGCTTTGCACAATAATGTTCAACCGGCTGCTGGCTTGTGAATCTGCCTATCAGATTAGTCTACCCTTGTATTTTGTGACCGAGTAAGAAAAGAGCTCAAACTTCCTAGAATTTTGCAAAGTATTTTCAATGACATGATGTAAAATGTTTACTTTTCCTTTAAAATTAGAGCTAGCCAATGAAATGTTCCAAGCCAACAACAGAAGGCAAATGTAATTATACATTTATATACTTATAAATCAGGTGACATGACATAAATGTATTTTTAGATTTTTCTTAGCAATGGTATAGTAAAATCAGTTATTCTTTATTTCAGGGTCCTTGCAGGTGATGAATAAGACTAGAAGGATTATGGAGAATGGAGGTGCTACCTTTATCAATGCCTTCGTAACCACCCCAATGTGCTGCCCATCTCGGTCCTCCATGCTGACAGGGAAATACGTTCACAATCACAACATATACACCAACAACGAAAACTGCTCTTCTCCTTCCTGGCAGGCAACACATGAACCACGTACCTTTGCAGTGTATCTCAACAACACTGGCTATCGGACAGGTAAGAGACAATTCCAGCTCTTTGCTAAAGAAAAAGATGGTGGACATTACGGGGCGTATACAGTAACTGGCTTTAAATCTCTACTTAAAATGAGGCAAATGTGGTCTCAAACTAGGTTTAAGGAGCAAAGCAGTGGCTCAGTGTTGGAGCAGGGAAAAGGTGTGTGTCATGAGTGAGGGTGGCACTGCCTATTTGTAATGGCTTAGCCAGATTTGCCGCCTAAGACTGAATAAGGAATCCCACTTGTACTGGGGAGCATATTTTCATATCTGGATGTCTCAGGTGAGGACTAGGCTGTTGAGCAGTTACACCTAGGTGAGAGATGTGTATCGTCATGGCACTGTGATGCTGAGCCAGCAGCCCTTGCCATGATTATGGTCAGTATTAAGGCCCAGTTGTGGAGAAGCAGTTATGAGAGAAGATATTTGGGCCACTGTGGAAACTGGTACCAAAGACCTCCCAGGAGTGAAGATTCGTATAGTGGGAGTGAAACAAGATGGAGATGAGAATTTAAACTTTAGTATGGGGTAATCTTCACTTTCATTTTCTGAAACTGAACAGAAACATGTATTTAAGGCAGTGGTTCTCACACTTTTGTACTGGTGACCCCTTTCACATAGCAAGCATCTGAGTGTGACCCCCCTTCTAAATTAAAAACACTTTTTTATATATTTAACGCCATTATAAATTCTGGAGGCAAAGCGGGTTTTAGGGTGGAGGCTGACAGCTCGCGACACCCTGTATAATAACCTCATGACCCTCTGAGGGGTCCCGACCCCCCAGTTTGAGAACCCCTAATTTAAGGATTGTTCTAGTGAGCGGCAATAAGATTTGATAGTTTTCTTGTAAATTCTTGGTAGTTTTCCATAGTCAAGCGCTCCCTTTTCTATCGGCAAAGAACGCTTCTTATCGCTCTCATCTATGCTTCAACTTGATGTAAAAGCTCCAGTTCATATATGCATCATCAATCTTTAAGAATAAGTCTGTAAATACTTTAGGCTCCGTCCTGACTCTTTTATAAAGAAACAAGAGCTGCGCATGGTATCAGGGTGTAGTTTGTCCAGTCGTATTGTTTGACCATAAAGACTTTCCTTTATAGGACCAAAGAAGCACATATCTTTACAATGTATTTGGCAGCAAAGAAGTCTGTCTCCACTAACAGGTTAGGCACAGGAATTGATTACTTTTAAAGCATACAGTGAGAGAATGAATGTCTCTTTATACCTAGCACTGCTGCATTTAACATCCTAAAATCTATTTGCTTCCACTTCATCTCCCCTGCAATACAACTCTCTCTGGCAAAGCTGGCAGTCCTGCAGAGCTCCTTGATCCTGTTTAAAATACAAAACTGAACAAGCATTTTTATCCTCCTTTGGCCTATTACTTTACTCTGAGAGTTCAGTTGATTTCAGTGAGATTACTAGAGAAGTAAAGTACTGCTCAACATGAGTAAGGGTGGCAGGATTAGGCCCTTTGTTTTTCTGCTGTATATGGGTCTTAGGCCTGGTCTATGCTGGGGGGAAGGGGGAGGGTATCGATCTAAGTTATGCAACTTCAGCTACTTGAATAACTTAGCTGAAGTTGACATACTTATATCGATTTACCGTGGTGTCTTCACTACGGTGAGTCGACTGCTGCCACTCCCCCGTCGACTCTGCCTGCGCCTCTCGCTGAGTTGGAGCACAGGAGTCGATGGGAGAGCGCTCGGGGATCGATCGCTGCCCACCGATCTGGCCGGTAGTGAAGACATACCCTTAGATGCTAAAGTCTGCTCTGTAGCACTGCTTTCAGATTCTGGATTAAGCACTAGAAACGTTTCCTGATTTATGGATTAGTAATCCACATCTGACCTGTTTCACATGCCTTTACCACATCCACCTGAAAAGCTGCTCAGTGTTTTTAAAGTATTTGCTATCTATCTAGCTAATTTAGGGTTCTGTACTATCACTCATCACTAAAAGTACCTGGATGCCTTCCATGTAAAATTGATAGCAATAGCAGACTCCCTTGTGCGGTAAAAGCTCAGGTTCCCTGGGCAACCTTAATTTGCCTCCCTTGTATGTATGCATTGTGATACAGTCTTTGATTACATGATCACATGCTATTTGTGTGTGTAATTTCCTAACTTTAAAAAAAATAAGGAAAAAACCAGAAAATCCATCACTTGGCATCATATTGCTACCCAAATGGTTCATCAGCAGGGTTGGAACATTTACATCTATCACGGACCCCTACTACTTAAGATAAAGGAATATTGGATAGCAGTAGCAGGTTGTCAGGCTCTGTGCTGACCAGTACTAGAGGAGGCTTCATGGATATTTGCTGCCAGCAGAGAAATGGTGAGATTCAGCAATCTTGGGTTCTATTCATTACTCATTTTTGTGCCTCAGTTTCCCCATATGCATAAGTGGAATACTGCTTATAATATTCCTCAGCGGTGTTGTGAACCTTAATTGTTGTTTGTGATTTGATAGAGGTACTATAATGTTGTAAAGTAGTGTTGTAACCAGGAAAAAAACCTCTGGGGAGAAAAAAAACCAAAAGTTTTTTTCAGTTTTGAAATTGTTGTTAGGTTAATGGGAAGAAAGTGAGGAGGAGTTGACTGGAATAGTACTGGCCTTTCAGTTGTGTTGGTCTCTGTCCCCAAAGGCATTGAATCATTCTGCGTCAGTACTGAAATCTCATATAAACAGTTCTTTGCTACTCCAGTAAATGGTTTCCTCATAGCTCGTTTTGTTAAAGGAAGTGGGCTGTCTACCTAAAGCAGTTGTCTGGGTCACGGTGACTAAACCTTACTGTACCATGTCTTTTTAGAGGTGTGGTGGTTTTTTATTGGTTGTTTGGGTTTTGTTTGTTTTGTTAAAATCAGAAATGTCCCTGCAAACATCAATGGGTAGCTGCAGCCTGTATGCAATAGATGTCCTTTGGTCTATGGAAAGACTAGGGATGTCTCTGCAGTGCATTTACACTGTCTAGCTATATGACACCCAGCACAGATGGTAGTGACATAACTAATTCTGTGGTACAGTGTCTTCAGAATAGCCTGATAGTAAAAAAGAGGTGGAGAAAAGATCTTATATAAAATATATTTGATATTGCAAGAAGGTGAATCTTACTGAATTATGAAAATCTCACCCTCAGAATCCACAAAATTCCTGGGTCAAATTCTCCCAAGGCTTGCACCTGGGCAATCCCTTAGATACCATTATTTTGAACTGGCCCCAATTCAGTTCAAGACCTTTAGCTAATTGTTAGGGAGAAAAGTAAAAATCAGTTACAGGTAGGGTGACCAGACAGCAAATGTGAAAAATCAGTAATAGGTCATATAAGAATAAGACCCAAAAATCGAGACTGTCCCTATAAAATTGGGACATCTGGTCACCCTAATTACAAGCTTTAAGGAGTGCATTTATACTATGTTCGGTCGGCATTTATACTAGATGCTTGCACATCGCCAAATGTTTATCTTTCGCAGTGACAAAAACATTCCAAAGTCATAAGGATAGCCAGATAACTGCTCACCTTGCCATGTCATTATTTGAATAAACTTAATTGAACATTGTCACACAGACTGCAGTTATTCCAATGTAGCAAACTATTATACATGTCATTAAAAATAACACGGTGTCCTGGGAACAGTTAGCAAAACTGCCAAAATGCAGATAAAACCTGTCTTGTTAAAATGCAAAAATCTGCATTTATCTTTGCTGTTGTCCCCGTGGGGGCCATTACATATAATAGTGTAAAGATGTCCCCTGAAAATTGCATTGCTTTTTAATGAGACTCTTTACCCATTGAGCCATAATCTGTTTTATTCATTACAAATAGAAATGGCTTCCTAAGCCCCAGAGTTTGCTGAGCTGCTTCTAAATATGTGCCTTGCCTGAGGCTATCGTCTAGTCAGTACTCATACCGGGGCAAGTCAGAAACGTTAAAGCTATAGCCAAGTCAAGGATGTGGGTTGATTGTATGAGCTAAGTATGCAAAGAGCAGGGAGAATATTTGGGCATTACAGTGCCAGCTGCCAGAGAGGCTTTTGGCATACACCATTTCATTTTATGATACTTCGATTTTGAGACTGAACACAGAACACCCATAGTGTATACTCTTGTCACTGTACGGTCGGTGTGTTCTGTTCAGCGTGGCATGTGTCTTCATTTAGGGGCAGAGAACCAGGCACTGTTCTTCGATTGGCTTGCACTCATCTGTCCTCAGTAGTGCTAAGGAAATCCAGTTGAGAAATGGTTGAATTAAAAGACTGACTTTTTCCTCAATATATTTAATTATTCTTATCCTTCTCAGCTTTTGACCAATAAACGGACCTCGGATGATGTAAATTGACAAACTCAATCTATTACCAAGGCTGCTGCTGTTCCCAGATCACTAGTATTCAGCTTTTCACCATACCTAGGACATTCAAGTAGTAGTTGTGTTACTTCCTTTGACAAGATTGTGTTAGTTTTTTTTGGTAATTACTATTTACTGTTTTATCACTGAAATAACATCATAGCTGTCAAGTCCAAAAATAGCTCCAAGTGACATTTTTGCAAATGTGAATGAGTGGGGTAATCAAGCCCTTGAGTCTGCCTGTCACTCCCCATTTCTAATTACATATCCAAAAAAAAATCAGTTAAAGAGCACTATTAATCTTGCAAACTCCAGCACTCAAAAGTTAGGAAATGCAGAATTTTGGGTGCCCAATTTGAAATACCTAGGACCTGATTTTTCAGATAATTTATCATTATGTAGCCCCTCAAAGCACAGCTCCCATTGACTTCATGTGCAGCTGTGAGTGCTCAGCACTTCTGCAAAGCAGACCCCAGGGTCTCAAGTAGCCCAGGGAAGCCAGCCGGAACAGGGAATTTGGGCAGGGAGGTTACTGGAGGTCAGGGTGGGGGAGAGACAGGTTGGATCAGGAGGTGGGTGGGGAAGGGCCTGGGAATGGCTGGGTAAAGAGGTTTGGACAAGCAGGGTTCCTCAAGTAGGGAACCCAGAAAAAGAGGCACCCACAATTAATGATCTGCGAAAAATTCAGTTTGTGATTTGCCTAGTATCACCCCCCCCGTCACCCCCCCCCACACACACACACTTCTCCTTAGTTTTGCACTGGGCTGGTGGGCCTCCTCCTCCTCCTCTTCCTCCTCCCCTTGCCTGCCCATGGTTTTCCACCCCCACCCCCACCCAAGTCTCAAGTGGTCCCCCTCTCCTTTTCAGTTTGCTGCCCTCCTGTTTTGGGTGCTCCCCTCCCCCAGCTCCCTGCCCTGCATTTCGCTGGCTATTTGCTACCTACCTCCAGTGCCCCCACTGGAAAACACCCAACTATTTTAGCTGAAATTAAAAATAAACAAAAAGCCACCCCACCCCCCAAAAACAAACAAACAAACAAAAAAACCCACAGCCTGAAGCAGACAGAATGGAAAATTTCAGCCCATATGGTTAAAGTTTGGCAAAATTGTAAGCAACTGAAACGGAGCCTTATAATGGAAAGTGTCAGCCAGCCTTAATTATAGGTAATGGTACCAGCCTCACCTGTCATAACAGTTTAATGACAATACTTTGATCCCAGGATCTGAAGGTTCTCTGATCTATATGGGAAGCAGGTTAGTATTATGCTCCTTTTACAGATGGGAAACTGAGATATGGGAAGTGTCATAACTTTCCCAAGGTCACTCAGTGAATCGGTGGCAGAGCTGGGAATGGAAACCAGTACTCCTGACTACAGTCCTGTGCTTTAGCTACAAGATTGCCATTTATTTTACCTGTCTCCGTAGTGTTTTCCCTCTCTCCGTTCCAGTCTCTCTCCTATCTCTTTTTTTTTCTTTACTGTTGTCTCTCTCTTTACCCACTATTTGGCCCTTCCCTGTGGCTTCTCTTCCAACAGTGTTTCTGCCTCCTCTCCATATTTCTCCCCATCAGTCCTTTCTCTCCCTAAGTTTCTTTGTAACCCCTCTGGTCCTGTGAGAGAGTCACATCTTAGCTGCCTCCTGGAGGTGAAATATGCAGATTCTCAGCACGACCACAGTGGTTTTTAAGAGGTTTTTAAGGCCCAGCTTGACAAAGCCCTGGCTGGGATGATTTAGTTGGGGTTGGTCCTGCTTTGAGCAGGCGGTTGGACTAGATGACCTCCTGAGGTTCCTTCCAACACTGATATTCTATGATTCTATTCCACCCCACTTCCTGCCTCACAGAACTGCCCTAAGAGTCACAGGGGGAGCAGTGAGAAGGGAAGAGGAGGGAGATGCAGCCACCTACTAAGTAGTCCCAGGATAGCCTTCAGTAGCTGGGAGGAGGAGGAGTTGACAGAAAATCTTGCTCGACTGTCTACTTGTTTATGAGTAAGGCTACATTTTAGTCACGGGTATATTTAGTAAAAGTCACGGACAGGTTACGGGCAATAAACAAAAAGTCATGGCCCGTGACATGTCAATGACTTTTACTAAAAATAGCTGAGACTAAATCTTACCTGCTGGGAGTGGGGTGCTCCTGAAGACTGCTGCTGGGGGGGGGGAGCCTGGGGCCCTGCTGCAGCTGGGGGGGAGCCAGGGGCAACCTGCCGCTGAAGGGGGGAGTGCCTGGGTCCCCCCGCCACTGGAGGGGGGGCGGCTTGGGGCCCCCTGCCGCTGGTGTGGGGAGCAGCCCGTGGTCTCGCCACCACTGCCGTTCCGGCCAGGGGAAACCCAGGTGCCCGCCGCCACCACTGGTCTGGGTGGGGGGCAACTCGGGGCCGCACCACCGCTGGTCCGGGCCCGGGGCACCGCCGCCACCACCTCTAGTCCCAGACCGCTGCTCCAGGGCAGCACAGGGGACAAGCTGCCTGGAGCTGCCAGAGCAGCATCCGGTGCAGCTGGCCCCTGGGCTTCCCCAGCTGCTGGGGTGGTCCTGAGGTCAGCTGTACCAGCGCTGCAAAATTCCTGGAGGTCATGGACACCATGACTTCTGTAACCTCCATGAATGATTTGCAGCCTTACTTATGAGTGAAACTCCAGCTGGCATGATAGTGGCATCAAGGCAAATGTGTGACTGTCACTCCAGATGAATGACACTTGGCAGGCATGTAAACTGGATGGATCATATTAATCAAAAAGTGTTGCATCCAATATGATGGAATTCTGTATTAAACCTCATCAAAGATAAAGAGGAACTGATTACAGAACTAGCAATTAATGGTAACTTAGGTACAAGTGATCATGACTTGATCACATTGTAATGTGCAAACAGAATAAAATCCAGACCAGTGATATATATATATATTGGTGCTTTAAAAAAGCCAATTTCACAAAGCTGAAAACAACTATGAGCCAAATCACTTGGGAGGAAGAATTTCGTCAGACAAATGTGAATGATATATGACACTTTACTAAATGGCCAAGATACGATGACCAGACAGCAAGTGTGAAAAATCGGGATGGGGGTGGGGTAATAGGAGCCTATATAGGAAAAAGACCCCAAAATTGGGACTGTCCCTATAAAATCGGGACATCTGGTCCCCCTAGGCCAAGAAGCCACAATTGAGGAAGAAGGCCATATTGGTTAAAAAACTGGCCTGGTTCAGAGAGGAAGTGAAGGCAGCTATGAAAAAGAAAGAAAGAAAAATTCATTACATTTTTTATATATATATGAGCGGATGAGACCTTCTAGAATAGGACCAACGGTCATGAAGGCGGTTTCTGCAAGCGGTGTGGTACGCTAAGAGCACGGCAAGACACGAAAGATGCCCTGGTCAACCACTGCGCCCAGCCCATCTCCAACCGTCTCGACTCTTGTCCTGCCATTGGAGCAAGATGGGATCTGGGAAGAGAGAGTGAGGCTGACTATGCGCACCTCTCCCTCACTTTAATCCAATCCACGCGCAAGTCTTGACATCTAACTTCCGTAAATTTCAAAGTCCTGTGGCGATGGGCGAGCGACGAAGCAGCAGGTGTGGATACACTGGGAGCTGTAGCCGTGGACCTGCACACAGGCGGCTCAGGTCTAATGGTCGTCTTCTTGCTGATCGAAGCAACAGCTGGATTCGGCGTCTACCTGAGTGACTGAGCAGCCCTTTTTAGGACCGCACTGCTCACCTCCGTAGCAAGAGGAAGGGGCTAGAAAAGGTGCCCTAAACATTGTTTGCTTCACAGAACCCTGGCCAGCTTACCGCGGCTGGAGGGGATCCCATCTTATGCGGTCGAACAACAAAACTTCAAATAACAAACCGCAAGGTGACACCACTCATTATTGGTACATGGAACGTACGCACGCTTCAAGATAACCCCTCAGCAGATCGACCAGAAAGAAGAACAGCCCTGGTCGCTAGAGAGCTCGCAAGATTTAACATCGATATTGCAGCCTTGTGTGAAACTCGTCTAGCCAACGAAGGTCAGCTCACAGAAATAGGGGGTGGTTACACATTCTTCTGGTGTGGACGTAGCAGTGACGAACGTCGTGAATCTGGAGTTGGCTTTGCGGTTAAGAATCAACTTGTCCGCAAATTTGCCAGTCTTCCCAAGGGTGTGAACGACCGACTCATGACACTGCATCTTCCACTACCGAGAGGAAAGCAAGCTATACTAATCAGCGCTTACGCACCCACAATGACGAATCCGGATGAAGTAAAGGACAAGTTTTATGAAGATCTTGATGCCCTACTCTCATCCGTGAAGCGTACCGACAGGCTGATTCTACTTGGCGATTTTAACGCGAGAGTAGGATCTGATCACTCTGTCTGGGATGGCGTCATTGGAAAAAATGGAATCGGCAAATGTAACAGCAATGGCCTACTACTCCTGAAGACATGTGTGGCTCATGATCTGATCATTACCAATACTATCTTCCGCCTGCCCACTCGCAAAAAGACGTCCTGGATGCATCCACGCTCCAAGCACTGGCATCTCATTGATTATGTCATCGTGCGGAGGAAAGATAGACAGGATGTAAGGGTGACTAAGGCCATGCCGAGTGCTGACTGTTGGACTGATCATAGACTCATCATCTCTAAATTAAGCCTTTACATCAAGCCAAAGAGACGTCCGCAGGGAAACAGAGCTGTGGTGAAAAAGATTAACGTCAGTAAACTGAGGAACCCCAATACAGCAGCTTTACTAGCAGAAGATCTTGACAACCAACTCTTAGAGCTGCAATTAGAGGAAAATGCTGAGAAGGACTGGGAACGCTTCCGGAATATTGTGCACTCTTCTGCACTAAAGGTTCTTGGACCCTCACACAGGAAACAGCAGGACTGGTTTGATGAAAACGATGAAGAGATCAAGGCCTTACTTGCTGAAAAGCACCGCCTTTACCGTGCTCATCAGAACGACCCGTCGTCATCAGCTAAGAAAAATGCCTTTAACAACACTCGCAGGACCGTACAGAACAAGCTTCGCAAGATGCAGGACTCCTGGTTGAGTGCCAAGGCAGGTGAAATCCAGATGTTTGCTGATAGAAACGATGCCAAACGGTTCTACGAAGCCCTCAGATCCTTGTACGGACCTCGGCCCTCAGGGAGCTCTCCTTTACTGGATTTAGATGGTGTAACTCTCATTACTGAGAAGACTCTGATTCTACAGCGTTGGGCTGAGCATTTTCAATCTGTACTGAACCGCCCATCTTCCATTAATAACGAGGCGATTGATAGAATGCCCCAGGCGGATATCAACCACAGTCTGGACGTTCCACCATCAGAGTCTGAAATCCTACAGGCCATCAGCCAGCTGTCCAGTGGCAAGGCCTCAGGATCTGATGCGATCCCAGCAGAAGTTTATAAGGATGGTGGTGCAGTGCTTGTTGACAAACTCACTCAACTGTTTCAGTCCTTCTGGAATCAAGGGTCTATTCCTCAGGAATTGAAAGATGCATCCATCGTACACCTCTACAAGAGGAAAGGAAATCGAAAAGTCTGCGACAATCATAGAGGAATATCATTGCTTTCCAGCGCAGGCAAGATCCTTGCACGAGTGTTGCTGAATCGCCTGATTGACCACCTGGAACAGGGTCTATTACCCGAGACACAGTGCGGCTTTCGTAAAGAGCGTGGCACTGTGGACATGATCTTCGCAGTCCGACAGCTCCAAGAGAAGTGTCAAGAGCAGAATCGTGAACTGTACACCATCTTTGTGGATCTCACTAAGGCTTTTGACACTGTCAGTCGTGAAGGTCTGTGGCGTATCATGTCGAAGTTTGGGTGCCCTGATAGATTCATCCTGATGGTACGTCAGTTCCACGACGGCATGACGGCTCGTGTTCTGGACGACGGAGAAGCTTCAGAGGCCTTTCCCGTCACAAATGGCGTCAAGCAAGGGTGTGTGTTGGCACCGACCCTGTTCAGCATGATGTTTTCAGCCATGCTGTCAGACGCCTTTCAGAACAGTTCCTTGGGAGTCAGCCTGAGATACAGGGCTGATGGGAAACTGTTCAACCTGCGAAGACTCCAGGCTGTCACCAAGATAAAGGAGACTGTGCTACGAGACCTCCTTTTTGCTGACGATTGTGCCCTGAATGCTGGATCAGAGCAGGAAATGCAAGCCAGCATGGACAAATTCGCAGCAGCATGCGATAACTTTGGCCTTCTTATCAACATAAAGAAAACCGAAGTGATGCACCAGCCAGCTCCGAAAGCCCAACACCAAGAGCCCATCATCACAGTGAAGGGGCAAAAGCTGCAAGCAGTGGACCAATTTACATACCTTGGCAGCACCCTCTCCCGTGCAGTGACAATTGACATCGAGGTCAACTGCAGAATCGCCAAGGCAAGCTCTGCATTTGGCGGACTGCTGACCAACGTGTGGGACCGCCGTGGAATAAGCCTTGCTACAAAGCTTAAAGTCTACCGAGCAGTAGTGCTAACTACCTTGATGTATGCCAGTGAGACCTGGACTGTATACAGGAGGCACGCTAGGCAATTGAACCACTTCCACACGACTTGCCTCCGCAGACTTCTGAGGATTCGGTGGCAGGATAAGGTGCCTGACACAGAAGTCCTTTCCAGAGCAGGCCTGCCATCAGTTTACACTCTGCTTATGAAAGCCCAGACACGCTGGGCAGGCCATGTTGTGAGGATGCCAGACCACCGCATCCCCAAACAGCTCTTCTATGGTGAGCTGTCTCAAGGAAAGCGATCGCACGGGGGACAAAAGAAGCGATACAAAGATACGCTGAAAGCCTCTCTTAAGTCCCTGGATATCGACATCACCTCCTGGGAAACCCTGGCACAAGACCGATCGACATGGCGTACGCTGATCCACCAAGGCTGCCAGACATCTGAAGCTAGAAGGATAACACTAGCACAAGAGAAGCGAGCACTCCGTAAAGCCAGAGCTGCAAATGTTGTAACAGTGGTGCCCACGCATGTCTGCCCGACATGTGGCAGAACATTCCGTGCCCGTATTGGCCTTACCAGCCATTTGCGGACGCACTGTGGACAGCTCACAACCTGATAGATGTTAAGGTCTTCTTCGAAAACGATGGACGAACATCATATATATATATATATATATATATATATATATAACAAATTGAAGAAAGGGGAATTAGATAGTAATGGATATAAATTAGAAGCTGGAAATATAAAAAATTGACAAGGGAAGCAAAGGGATAGAAGGAGAAATCTATGACCTGTAAAGTGTAAGGACAATAAGGAGGCATTGTTAAAGTATATTGGGAATAAAAAGAATTCTAGCAATTGCATTGGTCCATTACCAGTTGTAAATGATAGAATTATCAATAATAATGAAGTAAAGGCAGAACTGTTCCATAAATATTTCTATTCTGGGGGAAAACAGATGATGTAGTCATATCAAATGATAACTTTCTTTCTTTTCCACTATTATCTCAGGAAGATGTTAAACAGCAGCTACTAAAGTTAGACATATTTAAATCAGCAGATAGGGATAACTTGCATCCAAGAGTTTTAAAAGAGCAGGCTGAGGAGCTCGCTGGAACATTAATGTTGATTTTGTAATAAGTCTTGGAACACCAGGGAAGTTCCAGAAGATTGAAAGAAAGCTAACGGTTTTAAAAAGGGTAAACAGGCTCACCTGGGTAATTATAGACCTGTCAGCTGATACAGGACTTGATTAATAAAGAATTAAAGGAGGGTAATAAAATTAATGCCAATCAGAATGAAATTTATGGAAAATAGATCCAGTCAAACTAACTTGATGTCTTTTTTGATGAGATTACAAGTTTGGCTGATGAAGGTAATAGTGTTGATGTAATATACTTCTGTAAGGCATTTGAATTTATAATCACATTTTGATTAAAAAACTAGGAAGATATAAAATGAACATAGCACACATTAAATGGATTAAAAGGTGGATAACTGATAGGTGTCAATGTAATTGTAAACCAGGAATAATATCAAATAAGTGTGTTTCTAGTGGGGTCCTGCAGGGATCAGTTCTTGGCTGTATTCAATTTCACGTAATTATTAATGAGCTGGAAGAAAACATAAAATCATCACTGAAAAAGTTTGCAAATGACACAAAAATTAGGGAAGTGGTAAATAATTTAAGAGGATATGTCACTGATACAGAGCAATCTGGGTTGCTTGGTAAACTGAGTGCAAAAAGCAATATGTGTTTTAATATGTAAACATCTGTATGTGTACATCCAGGAACAAAGAATGTAGGCCGTACCTACATGATGGGGGAATCTATCCTGTGAAGCTGTGGCTCTGAAAAAAGATTTGGGGGTTCAGGTGGTTAATCAGCTGATCATGATGTGGCTGTGGCCAAGAGGGCTTCAAGAAGACCTGCCAGGACCAAGCTCGAGCTCCCCACGACAAACTCTCGGAAACCCCCCACCCCACCCGCTCGGTGCCATTGCAACTCATCCGACTGGCGCGCCCGGCTGTGGGAAGAATGTTCGGCTTCAGGAAGAGCCGGCTTGGGACGGGGCAGGGAGTAGTACCCGGCCCCCGCGAGAAGCTACACGGGGGTAACACATGTCCCCTGCCCCTCCCCCCCATCAGGCCCAGGCCGCCCAAGGGGATGCTTCTTCCTCCAGCCGTGCCCGGGCCGGGCTGACCTGTTACTCTGCAAGGCTGCCATGGGTCGGCCCCAGCCGGCCACCCACAGGCGCTGCCTGAGTTACACGGGACCCCGGCACTCTCCCGACTGAGCTGCGGCCCAGCACTGGTGCATGTGGAGTGTCCGCACTCCTATCTCCAGGGGCCCTGCTCGGCCCACTGGGGACGGCTCGGGAGGAGCCGGCTCTGAACCTGGCCCCAGACCGCACTGAGCTGGACGCTTGCAACTGGCTATGGCGGTGTATTGTGCTAGGCTCTGCAGCCTCCACTGCTGGCCGCCAGGGCCGGCTCTACTGTTTTTGCCCCCAAGCAGCGCGCCGAATTGCCACCGCAGATGGCAGGGGCAGTCCATGTGCCGTTTGGGCGGCATGCGCGTTTCTGCGGCGGCGGCAATTCGGCGGCAGCTTCTGTCTTCAGCCGGAAGACAGAAGCTGCGCTGCCGCGGACAGCTAAGCATAGAAGCTGCCGCCGAATTGCCGCCACCGCGGAAACGCGCGTGCCGCCCTAATGGCACATGCCCCCGCCGTCCGGCGGCAATTCGGCGCGCTGCTTGGGGGCAAAAACACAGAGACTTCCGCCCCTTGTAGATTGCCACCCCAAGCACCTGCTTGGGATGCTGGTGCCTGGAGCCGGCCCTGGTCCTGAAAGTCTTCTGGATGTATCCCAGAGTTCCTCGGGGCAACTTCCTTAGTCCTGTCTACACTGACAACCTGTGATGCAGTCTATTGCACTCTGTTGCAAATGGAAGTCACACCTCCATTTGCATAGTTCAGCAGCTCAGATCAACGTTAACCCATTCTCCTGAAGATAATTAGGACATGAGTCTCCAAGGCTATCAAACTATTAAAATGAAACCTTGCTATTCTTAATTTTTAAAATGGGATGTTCAACGAAGGTGTTTTTGTTCTGTTGTTTTTATTTATTTTTGTCTGTTTGTTTTGAAGTTTGACATAAAAGGAAGGTGTCAGAGGAAAAACATACACCACTGGTTACGAGCAGTGAAGTGCATTGCCAGGGTGCCCCCTCTGCACCCTGGAAGGCAGGGATAAGGGATCCCTGGGAGGCTGTGGGGAAACTTTGAGGTTGGCTCCCACTTGCCACTCTGACAGTGCACCCAGCCCAGGCACCCCTGCACACGCCAAGTGAGATCAGACTGAACATTCTGATATTTTCCCCTTTTTCCGGCACTTTCAAATTCAAATGGTGAAGCTGGCATGGTAACCTCCCCCACCCTCCACTGGGAATTGTTTTGTAAACCTTCCCACATGTGCTTTTTGTTCAGATTGAATTTGGTGTTTCCCTCGCTACTTCCATTTCCTGGTTAAAAACAGGATTTGTTGTATATGAGATACAATTCAGAACAACACCAGGAAACTATAGGCAATTTACCAGCATAGGGACTCTCTCTGCCTGTGGGAAGGGAAACATCCTCTTGGTCACTCACCCTCAAAGGAGTCTAGCTTCGTGCACCCAGGAAAGCCTCTCATTTCTGCCTGTTGATGAGGTAGACTACGGAAAGTGCATCTACTGAAGGATTCCCCCATCCTTCATTCTCCTCTGGGAACAGGTGTGAGGACCTGCAGTCACTTGGGGTAGGGGAGTAAAGGAAGAAATAGCAAATGAATGGGCCTGACTTCATCCAGAGCTGGTAACTCTCAGAAGGAGCTGGCTTCTGGCAATAAATCAGGAGCAACTCTCAGGTAAAGAACTGTCCATGTTATTGCATGTCGCTCTTAGTAGCAGCAGACCTAGAGCCTGCTTCCTTGGTCCTCTCATCTCTTTCACTTCTGCCTCACAGAACCTGTAGTAGCAGACTGGCCTTCTCAAACTAGACTCGTCTAAGAAGGAGCGTTTTCTTTCCCAAAGGCAGTGTCCTGTGGTTTTGCCCATCAGTTCCAAGGGATTGCTATGAGTCCTGCCATAGACCAATGTCCCCAACTCCTGTATCTAGCCAGGAAGTGTAGCAGTATGGCCAACTACAAACATTCAAAAATCATGAGCCAACTCCTAAACAATGTGAAATTTGGCTTACTCATGAGATTCTAAAAAATGTTGGGGGTTTTTAATTTACCTTCTGGGTTTTGAGCATATAGTACATTTTCCAACTTTTCTCTACAACCATGATGGCTAGAAACTTTCATTCATTTTAAATGAAAAGTGAGAGTCTCATATGATCACATGATCCAGGAACTGGGGCTTAAGAAAAACATCTAAAATCAGGAGAGTTGGCAACAGGGTCTAGGCAATACCTAATTTTAATTAAAAAAAATATGAAACTATTAATATTGGTAGTTGTTTTATCTGAATTTCAGACGTGCAACATCTTGATATGGTCCACATATGTTGATATGGTCCACAGTAAAATAGGACCGTTCATTCACATATTTATGCTTTTGGGTTGAACTAGAAAATTCAGAGTGAAACGCCAAAATTTCCCTGACACATGTGCCTTTTTTCTCCTTCACAGCTTTTTTTGGGAAATACCTCAATGAATACAATGGCAGCTACATCCCTCCTGGGTGGAGAGAGTGGGTTGGATTAATCAAGAACTCTCGCTTCTATAATTACACTGTTTGTCACAATGGCCACAAAGAGAAACATGGATTTGATTATGCAAAGGTAATGTCCAGACACATTTACACTGCATCAGATGACTTCACCTTTGATTGATTACACCCAAGGAGTACATATGTCATTTTCTCACAGTCATAGAATCAGATAATTTGAGATCAGTTTCTCAAATTTAAAGGCGCCATTGTAGGATGGATAAAAAGCTACAAAGGGTCTTTAATCTGGTCGGTCTCTCTCTCTCTCTCTCAGAAATGGGTGGCTTCATGTAAGAAAAAAGAATAAAGGCCTTTCTTGAAGAAAATATTGTCTTGTGTTGCTGATCTCTTACGTTAAGATGATGGCATAGCAAAGCTTATCTGGTGCTGTTTTCTGTTATACTGGGGTGTGGGGGGGCAGGGAATAGTGTGTCTGTGTTGTCAGGTTCTGGATATAAGAATGAGAATAGATAAGTGCAAAAAACAAGGGTTAGAAAACTTCAGACTTTGTTTGCACTCCTGACAACATTTGGCCAAGGTGACCTGCCCACTGCAGTAAGATTTCTCAGAAGCGTGTAGCACTGGAAATTCTGTAGTTTCTAAATCACTTTATGCAAGCTGGAATTTCCTCAGAATGGAGCTCGTGGAGGATGATACAGATGTTGCAGCTGTAGTTTCTGACCCATGTAATGAGATTTCATTGGAAGCTCACAAGAGCTGCTTCTGATTTCCACACCCGTAGAAATTACATGACACTGATACAAAGTGTAAAATAGAAAATAAAGAATACTGGCTAGTTATCAATTCCTTCCACATCCTGTGTATAGCAAGAATGTATAATGTTTAGGAAAACAGGAAGAAAAGTAAGAGAGCAATAACCCATTCAGTGACCTCCTCTGAGGGTATTTCATTTTACCAGACTGAGATATCAAAAATTGCCAAAACACTGGTGCCCTGGTAGGTGACCAGATCATCATAGTTCCTATAAATAAGAAGTCAGTCTCCTCCACATCATTACAGGAGCATTAACATCTCTAGACTGCTTTATCTGCTGTGTGTGAGAGAGAGGGAAGAGAGAGAGAGAGAGAGAGATTACAGCTGGTTAGCTTGTCCTAACACTGACATGCGAGCGAGCGACACAGATCCAGTCCCTCAGGCACTGCTTTTGCAGCTGTTTAGGGTCTTGTATCCACAACATGTGATTAGTCATGCCTGAAAGTGCTTGAAATTGCAAACATCATCTCGGAACTTTCTCAATGAAACTCACACTAGACCTTCAGGCCAACAAAGAATGCTTAGAGGTGGCAGGTGGTTTAATTTAAGTTTTCATCTTTTTTTCTTCTTTCCATTTCCTCCCTTTCCCTTGTAGACTTCCATTTGCCACCTTGGCTGCGGGTTAAACCAGTTTATTAGCAAGTAACAACCTTAACCTCAGCAGCTGCAATTCTTTATGTTGTACAATTAAAAGAACAGACCCTGCAGGAATTCAAATGCTCTCTATACTTATATGTTTGAATTCAATTTCTTTGATAAAGACATTCCTAGGCAACCATATTTTTTTAATATATTCAGTGTTGTAGATTTCTCCCAGGTTGTACAGAGGCAAATCTATATTTTGAAGAAAGCACGTGATAAGGACTTAGATGTAAATATGAAATGATATTAGGTATGGGTGGTTTCTTGCACTTTGGTATCATTATGTTTTGTCAAAGAGCTTTATCAACAAAATTTTAGTAGTATATGTCGGCTCTATTTTATGTGCTGGAAAACACTGTGTTGCCAAGTCTGGTAATCATATTCAGTTAATACAACCTGTTTTATGGGTAAGAGAGTTTTGCAAAATACACTCCCATCTAATATGCCTTCCTAAGAAAGTAATTAATGCCTGGTGTGTCCAGTGTTCTTTATGATCATGTGCCTCTTTGAAGGTACGTTTTTACTTCCTGATCTAAGCGCTAATGATTACTTGGTATAACATAATACTGTGATCTGATTAATGATGCACTTTGTAATTTTTATTTTGTGTTAAATGTATGTTACAGGACTACTTCACAGACTTAATCACTAATGAGAGCATTAATTACTTCAAAATGTCTAAGAGAATGTATCCCCATAGGCCCATAATGATGGTTATCAGCCATGCAGCCCCTCATGGCCCTGAGGATTCTGCACCACAATTTTCAGAGCTCTATCCAAATGCTTCGCAGCACATGTAAGTAAAATTTGGATTCTGCCAACTCTGGGTATTTGTATTGCTGCTTATTGTTTTTCATGGAGACACTGCAGGAACATACATTGAGGGATCTTTAGTGAGTAGCAAATATAATTCCTTTTTAGTCCAACCGTATGTTGTACTGTACTTGTTCCTTTAGGGAGGGACAGTGCCAACTTTTACAATAGTGAGGAACTCTTTTCTCTGGGGAAGTGGTGTAAGACTAAGAGCTCTTTATTAGAGAAGTCAAGGCTCTTTGCCATTTTGTGAAGGCAGCTTCTTACAATATGTTGAAACAAGTAGACACTGTGAGAACCTGCTGCAAAGATATTGCTTCCTTCATGTTCCTCTAGATGACATAGTTTTCCTGAGAGCTGGTTATCTGAAAATGTTAATTGTGGCAGCGTCCTTCGGCAGCTTTTGTGCAGATGTTCACACCAGACTTGCTTGCAGAACAGCAACAGCCTGGTTCCCAAGCAGCCTGTCGGTCTGTGTTTTTAAATAACATGCCGCTTATTATTTTTGCAAGGTGGTTGTACTGTTCTAATGTCTGTCCCTACTGGCTTTGGGTCCAATAAATTATTGATTAAAAGGTTTTGCATTTGTCTGAAAAAATGAGGGCACAGGTACAATGTCCCTTTTTTTGTGGTGTTCTACAGGTATATTTTCAAATGTGTGCAAGTAGGTGATAGGCAGCAGCAAATCCAAATCAATTTATTTTTGTTTTAGATTATAACCTAGGAGGAGTTCTGACTGGAATTCTCCTGTTCTAACCCCCTAGATACGGATTATGCAGATTCTTTTGAGAGTGTGAAGAACAGGAATTGTTCCAATTACCATGTGCCCTTTCATTCATGATCATGTGGACCAACTTAGACTCATAGAAGATTAGGGTTGGAAGAAACCTCAGGAGGTCATCTAGTCCAGGGGTTCCTTGCTGAGGCCCCCCGTCAACATGCTATAAAAATGCCAGGGCCCAGCAGGGACAGGGAACTTGGGGCTCCGGGCCGGGCTGAGACCCTTGGGCATAGGCATACTTTTACTTCTATTTGGGGCGGGGGGGCGTGCAAGAGCTGGCGGGGCTTGAGCCGGCTTCACACAGCGGGGTCCAGGGAGAGAGCAAGCGTCACCTCCACATCCTGGCTCACTCAGGAGGCCACCCAGCCTATCTGGGCTATGGGGGGATGCAACCAAAAAAGAGGAGATTTAGTTCAAAAAGTTTGAAAATCGTTCAGGGTGCAGGGAGGGGGTAGCTGGGGCTGTGTGTGGGCAGGGGAGTAGTTCAGGGTGCAAGCAGGGGGGTAGCTCAGGGGGTAGCTAGGGGCTGTGTGCAGGCAGGGGTGTAGCTCAGGGTGCAGGGAGGGGGCAGCAGGGGGCTGTGTACAGGCAGGGGTGTAGCTCAGGGTGCAGGCAGGAGGTAGCTAGGGGCTGTGTACAGGCAGGAGGATAGCTCAGGGTGCAGGCAGGAGGTAGCTAGGGGCTGTGTACAGGCAGGAGGATAGCTCAGGGTGCAGGGAGATGGGCAGTTAGGGGCTGTGTACAGACAGGAGGATAGCTCAGGGTGCAGGGAGATGGGTAGTTAGGGGCTGTGTGCAGGCAGGGGGTAGCTCAGGGTGCAGGCAGGAGGTAGTTAGGGGCTGTGTACAGACAGGAGGATAGCTCAGGGTGCAGGCAGGAGGTAGCTAGGGGCTGTGTACAGGCAGGGGTGTAGCTCAGGGTGCAGGCAGGAGGTAGCTAGGGGCTGTGTACAGGCAGGAGGATAGCTCAGGGTGCAGGGAGCAGGTAGCAGGGGGCTGTGTACGGGCAGGAGGATAGCTCAGGGTGCAGGAAGGGGGTAGCTAGGGGCTGTGTGCAGGCAGGGGGTAGCTCAGGGTGCAGGCAGGAGGTACCTAGGGGCTGTGTACAGGCAGGAGGATAGCTCAGGGTGCAGGCAGGAGGTAGCTAGGGGCTGTGTACAGGCAGGAGGATAGCTCAGGGTGCAGGGAGCAGGTAGCAGGGGGCTGTGTACAGGAAAGGGAATAGCTCAGGGTGCAGGCAGGGGGTAGCTAGGGGCTATGCTCAGGCAATAGGGGGCTCCCAGTGTGGCTCCCAGCTTCATGGGGGAGGGGGGACTGCACTGGGGCTCCCAGCTCCTGGCTTGGGGTGTGGGGAGGTTTGCCAGCTTCAGCCCCGCACTTCTCCCAGCTTTGGGGGCTTAAGAGGGTGCTGGTATCAGCCCCGCACCACTCCTGGCTTTGTGGGGGGTGGGGCACACCGGCTTTAGCCTATGTCTAGGAACTGTGGTCTGCTTTCTCCCAGACCCTGTGATCTTTCCCTGCATTCTTTCCTGCATGTTCTTGTTCCCCTGTCTCTGGGTTTCCAGCCCAAACTCCCTCCTCCCAGGAAGTCACTGCAGGCTATTTCCCCTGCAGCTCCTATCTGCTGCCAACTTCCTGGCTTTATACCAGCCCCTCCTGTTCCTCTTCAGCTGGGGCCCATCTTCAGTCAGTCTTTCAATCTCTGGCTCTTCCCTAACTGCAGCCGATCAGGTGAATTATCCTTATTTAACCTGCTCTGCATTGTGTGAACATCCCATCACACACATTCTCACATTTGTCAGTAGTGCAAACCAAGCACAAATGTTCATGGCTATATTAGGCAATGAGGTAATGCCTGCCTGCTTTCACAAGTACCAGTATTGTAAGTTCAGTTGTTAAGTACGCACGTTAATGGGAAACCAGTTCTTGAGAAGAGTTCTAGATATTGGGTTTGGAATTGGTGCTGTCCTTCTGTGTTCTGAAGATACAATAAGAAATTGTTCACAAGTTAATGGGGCAGATTCTCTCTACCATTTGGCAAAGAGGAGTACAATTTTCACTCTTGGCTATAGCTGGGATTCATCTTAGGGGACAGTAGGAGGTGAGACTGATAGTTTTCCCCTAGGGATTCTGTTCAGAAGAGAGTCACATCATCAGCACACGTCTCTGTTGGCCTTGTCCTTCCTGTCCCTGGACATTTTAGGATCTGTCCTGGCAGGTAGTGCTGCTTTATCCTGTTTCTGAAGACTTTATGACAGCTTGTGTTTGGAGTCTGGGTTCCTCTGGCTTGCATTGATAGAACCAATGAAGTAAATAAGTCCCCACGGGTTTAACAGTAGAGGAACATAAAAAACCCTATTTTGTTTTGCAACTCCATTAGAAATATTACATGAGCTATCTGAATAGGTGAAGCTGTGGATCGTGGTTGTCCATTTGAAAATTTGATTTGCTGTGAGTATTTGTGCCACCTTCTCTTCCTATTATCTGTACAGACTAGAAAACTATGCAATGAAAATAGCTTTAATCTGCTAAAATGCTTGTTTTGGAAGCCAGAAAGCATGAATCAGGTGTGTCTCTTCCTGTCTACCTTGGTGGCCTGGATTTCCTGGCATCTTTGTTGAAAAGTGTTCCTTCTCTAGCTGCCACGAGAGAGAGGCTTGGGTGGATTGTTTTGTATTTCTTGTGAATGACCAGGCAGGTTAAGAGTTCAGTCACCAGACAAAGAAGTGAGACAAATTGAAAACAAACTGCCAATTTGGGTGCATGAAGCTACTAAATAGCTGGTTTCTATAGCAAAAGCATTAGCAACATGTTCTGACTAAAAGAAAGAAGTTAAGTGTCTCACACAAATATGTGGCTGTCCCTGTGAAAACAGTGCAAGAGCAATAAAATCCCTCCTGCCTGGGTTAGTGTAACTTGAACGTTTAACCCTTGGGTTTTCTTCCTCGGTGGTCAAGCATCATTTGGATCGCTTTTGTCTGACCTTGGGTTACAGCCATCTGACCTTCAATTTTGTTTTTAAAATGTAGTTGTGAGATCGTGTTACTGTAATGCTTATCTCCAGAAAAGAAGGGAAACCAGGTCAAAAGCTGCTTGCTGGCTTTGCAAACTGAGCTGGAAGGTTATTCCTAGAGACCAAGAATTAAGTCTGTCAGCCACATGCAAGAGGAGATTCTGTTTAATAAGACAGTAGCTTAAACATGCCCTTAAATTATGTATCAGTTCATTGCTGGTGGAGAGTCTGTATTGTTTGATGTTTAAAATATTAGCTGTTTAAAAAAATAGAGGTATGTTTGATTGGGAATGAGCTATAGGGTCACATGTATGAGCTGCAACATAGCTGCCTTAGCAATATTTCCATTCCTCTTTGATTTCATATTTGTTTTTTGATTTTGTGTCCGCACCTACTTGATTGAAAGAAGAAAGTCAAATGCACACAGGTAGAAATTCCCATATTGTTTTTTAATCCGTTCTTGTCAAAAATATATATGGTGGTAATGCCAAACAGAAAAAATGGACTTGCACACAGCTGTCATTTCACAGCCTCATCCTTCCACTGCCACCATACAAATGAACGCTCACACATGGAATGAAAACACTTGAAAAGACAAGCAAGACTGTGAAATGCTTGCTGTGAATCCTTACTGCAAATGTTCACCTGTTAACTCCATCATCTTCAATTTAAAGTGAAAATCAAACTCTCTCATATTAGATTCAGTAAAGGATGAAATCTTTTTATAAGTATGAAGAACACCATCTCTGGGCTCTTGGGATTTTTCCTGACCCATACAGTGTTTGCAGAATTAAAAATTCCTGGAGTGTTGGCTGTTGTGTGTTCTCTATCACCATGTTGGGCTGGTGGTCTTTTCTGAACATATATCATACTGCCACATCCATCCAGCTCTGCTCAAAACATTGTTTCCAGGGAATAAATCAGTATTGGAAAAGATGAAATACACTAATGTGGGAATATGCGATTCTGCTGGCACAATGGATGTCAACTGTTGGGAAGCTGGATGGTTAGACTTTAGGAAATATTGTATTTAAATAAGAAATTTACAAATACAAGAGATGGCTCTATCTAGGTGTCTCTGTCAGTTAAAGTGGAATCCTATTCCATGGCACAACGTAGCATTAAGGCTCTGACTTAGAGAATACTCCCATGAAAGTCTAAATTCCTAGTTAAAGTAAGGCCACCGTACACTTCTCTGGCACTTTAAGTCCCTTTTACCCTGCAGCATAGAGTAGTCTTAGAGCAACTGTGAATTAGGCCTGAGATGTTTGTAGCACTTCTGAAAGAAAATTAAATTATATGATGTAAACAAACTTTAGAAGTAAAAATTCACATTACCGAAGAATGTCAGAAATGGAAATCCAGAACATTTCATGCTATGCTGAATAAAAAATCTCCAGCCTGACAGGAGGACCACTGCCAGACTCTATGGGTGTCTGTAACCATAAGAAATCAATTAGTACCCCAAGAATGGCATTAATGGTTTCAGAAAAGCAAAGTGGTATCCAAACACGTTTTTAGGATTTTCAACCTTTATTTTTTTAAAAGTGTAAAGATCTGAAGTTTATCACAATATGAGTGCAGCATGAAAAGAAGCAATAAAAGCTTCCCCACAACGTGCCTCAGATGTTGACCTTCAGGTGTGATCTAGGTCTAGATGTGAGACAATTCTCCTTGCCCATGCAGTCATTGATATGTCTGCTGAGACTGTCTACAACCTGCCAATTATGGTGGTCTTTTTTGTAATGTGGGCTCTTATCCACTAGAAGCTAGAATGGGATCACAAAATTACTTCATATGAGGACAAATGAGTCTCACAAAACTGGGTCAGTGGGCAACAAAATGGCAGATGAAATTCAGTGTTGATAAATGAAAAGTAGTGCACATTGGAAAACATAATCCCAACTGTACATATAAAATGATGGGGTCTAAATTAGCTGTTACCACGCAAGAACGAAATCTTGGAATCATTGTGGATCGTTCTCTGAAAACATCCACTCAATGTGCAGTGGCAGTCAAAAAAGCTAACAAAGTGTTGGGAATCATTAAGAAAAAGAGAGAATATAAGACAGAAAATATCATATTGCCTCTATATAAAACCATGGTGTGCCCACATCTTGAATACTGCGTGCAGATGTGGTCACCCCATCTCAAAAAAGATATATTGGAATTGGAAAAGGTTCAGAAAAGGGCAACAAAAATGATTAGGGGTATGGAACAGCTTCCATATGAGGAGAGATTAATAAGACTGGGTCTTTTCAGCTTGAAAAAGAGACAACTAATGGGGGATATGATAGAAGTCTATAAAATCATGACTGGGTTGGAGAAAGTAAATAAGGAAATGTTGTTTACTACTTCTCATACCACAGTCATCTTGGGTGGGGATTCAGTGAAGAACCAATGACTTAGATTAACTCACTTCCCTGCCTTAAATAGGATTTACGTATGGCGGGAATCCTTTGTTTTCCAGTTTGGTCCCTACTCGCTATTCGTGAAAAATACTAGTAGGCCCAGATGGGGTTCAGTACCAGGTGGCATGATCACATGACCCTGCAGTGTCAAAGCAGTATCCCAAGAAGCTTCTCAGGAAGGTGGGAGATTAACATCTTCAGAGTCCTATTGCTCTCCCTAATGGCCCATCCAAACTGATTGCATTCATCTGGTGGGTGTTCCCCAGATGGAAACACAGTTGTAATTGTTACATATTCCTAACTTCAGATACAGACATGATACATGCATACAAATAGGATAATCATAGTCAGTACATCATAACCTTTCCAATGATACCTCACATGATCCATCTTGCATAAAACATATCTTAGTTATGCCATATTCATATTATAACAATATCTCTATGAAGAATATGTGGCATAGTGTCACACTCAGGTTATGTTAAGCTTTGGCAATCAAACTTTCAGACTTCATACCCCCAGCTAAGTAAATTTTCTCATTTTTAAAAGAGGAAGCGGGAGGGGACAAATGAAACTGGAGATGGACTAAGGAAATACAAATTCAGATGAATGCCAGCTCTGGAGTCAAGAGTGTGTTTCAGACTTCTAATTTACCCAAACCTTGGCCTCCAGTTCACTAAAGGCAGTGTCTATATGGCAACTGTACATGGAATTCTAGCGCTTTTCTCAGTACAAGGACCCTGGTTTTGGGTGAGGCCTCTAGGCACTACCTTAATAAAAATAAATAATGAATTATGAGGCATACATTTTAGTTGTAGCTGTATTGACCCATGTCACTAGCTGACCAAATATAGAAGAGTGCTGTATGTTGCCAACCATAGCTCCATATTGGCAATGTCATGAAAGTTGAGACTAGTTTGCTGGCATCGTTTTGCTATTGAGAAGGCTAGTATTCACTCCAGCTCTGTTTTAGGGGAGGTTTTCAAGGTCGGTCATGCTGCTTATGTGCTTGTAAATCTGTTGTTTGTTGTTCATCATTGTCAAGTAACTTGTTAATGTAATAAAAGTGCATAACAGAAATTATGCACTAGCTCTTATCATCTTATCCCTCCATTGAGGGGAGATAGCTTTTTCCCCCGTTGTAGTTCGAAAGAATGGTAGCAATGCTAAAAGTCCAACTTCCTTCCTGCCCTTGAAATATCTATGTGTATTAAAGATTCTCTTATGTCCTTCATTTGATGTTCCTGCTGTATATCCTGTGAAAGGAGGTTCAATCACTGATAGAAGCTGAAACTTAATGTACTTGATGTCTGATGCATCTTGGCAATTTGAGAGGGTGTTTTTCTATTTCCAGAAGTATCTGTAACTTTTATAATTATTTATTGAGCAATCAAAAGTTTGTTAGGCACTAGGGTTGCCAACTTTCTAATTTCTGAAACTGGACACTACAGCAGGAGCCCCGGAACCTCCCCCTGCTCTGCCTCTTCCCCCAAAGCCCTGCCCCCTGCTCGCTCCTTGCCCCCCCTCCCCTGTCACTCGCCGCTCTCCCCTCTCCTCCTTCCTCGTCGCTCCATCCTCTCCACCTCCCTCCCATCGCCAGCTGGCCTCACTCTGCTGTGGGGCTGAGATGAGAACTGCAGCCCCTGACATGGAGCCTGCCTGTCCATGAGATGCAGGTAGGAGGCAGTCCTGGCTGAGCAAGGGCTGCTGCAGGTTGATGACCCGTCCCCTCCCCACCCTCCCACACCCTGCGGTAACCAGACTTTTGGTGTCTGGTCAGTACATCTGACTGTACAGGTTCCCTTTTGATTAGACTTTCTGGCCGAAAACTGGACACCTGGCAACTAAGGTAAAGTGATTTTAAAAAATTAATTACCATTAATTGGGTGATTTAAAAAATTAATCTTGATTAATCACACTGTTAAACAATAATAGAATATCATTTATTTAAATATTTTGGGAGTTTTCTACATTTTCAAATATATTGATTTCAATTACAATGCAGAATACAAAGTGTACAGTGCTCACTTTATATTATTATTTTTTATTACAAATGTTTGCACTGTAAAAAAACAAAAGAAATAGTATTTTTCAAAAGCAGCAAAGAGACTTGTGGCACCTTATAGACTAACAGACGTTTTGGAGCATGAGCTTTCGTGGGTGAATACAATTCACCTAATACAATTACTGTAGTGCAGTCTCTTTATCATGAAAGTTGAACTTACAAATGTAGAATTATGTACAAAAAAAAAACTGCATTCAAAAATAAAACAACATAAAACTTTAGAGCCTGCAAGTCCACTCAGTCCTACTTCTTGTTCAGGCAATCGCTCAGACAAACAAGTTTGTTTACATTTGCAGGAGATAATGTTGCCTGCTTCTTGTTTACAATGTCACTTGAAAGTGAGGACAGATGTTCCCATAACATGTTGTAGCTGGCGTCACAAGATATTTATGGGTCAGATGCGCTAAAGATTCATATGTCCCTTCATGCTTCAACCACCATTCCAGAGGACATGCATCCATGCCGATGACAGGTTCTGCTTGATAACGATCCAAAGCAGTGCAGACCGACCACATTCATTTTCATCATCTGAATGAGATGCCACCAGCAGAAGGCTGATTTTATTTTTGGTGGTTCATGTTCTGTAGTTTCCGAATCAGAGTGTTTCTCCTTTAAGATTTTTGAAAGCATCCCTCTCAGATTTTGGACGGCACTTCAGATTCTTAAACTTTGGGTTGAGTGCTGTAGGTATCTTTAGAAATCTCACATTGGTACCTTCTTTGCATTTTGTCAAATCTCCAGTGAAAGTGAACTGAAAGTGAAATGAACAACATGTGCTGGGTCATCATCCAAGACTACTATAACATGAAATATATGACAGAATGCACATAAAACAGAGCAGGAGTTCAGTCACAAATTTAATTGAAACATTTTTTTTTAACAAGCGTCATCAGCATGGAAGCATTTTCAGGTGATATTTAAATAAGAAGTGGGCAGCATTATCTCCTGTAAATGTAAACAAACTTGTTACTCTTAACGATTGGCTGAACAAGAAGTAGGACTGAGTGGAATTGTAGGCTCTGAAGTTTTACATTGTTTTGTTTTTGAATGAAGTTATGTAACCAAAAAAAAATCTACATTTGTAAATTGCACTTTCACAATAAAGAGATTGCACTACAGTGCTTGTATGAGTGAAAAACACTTTTTTTGTTTATCATTTTTACGGTGCAAATATTTGTAATCTAAAATAATATACAGTGAGCAATGTACATTGTATTCTGTGTTGTAATACAAATCAATATATTTGAAAATGTAAAAAAAAAACCAAAATATTTAATACATTTCAATTGGTATTTTATTGTTTAACAGTGTGATTAAAAGTGTGATTAATCGCAAAAAATTTTTTTGAATTAATCATGTGAGTTAACTGCGATTAATCGCCGGCCCTACTGGCAACCCTATGGCACCTCAGAAACTGAATAAAACACATTCCCTGCCTGAAAGAACTTAAAATCTAAATATACAAGAAGATACAATAAATGAGAGCAACCAAAAATGGGTAATAGGAAAAGAGGGAAGGCTGCACAAACTTCAGAAATATAAGGTTATATAGTTACTTAGGTATCTCATAAAGCTTGTCTAGACGGAGAGTTACTGTTCGGCAAGCCTGAATGTAAATCTACAGCTCACCAGCTTGCTGTGTAGTAACTCATCATGTAGCAAAGATGGTGCTAGCCCTTGGGAGGTTTTAAGCAGGAATAATTTTGCCTCCCCCTTGCCACTTATCCATCCCCTAAAAAATACTAATTGCATTATTTCCACAAACCAGAAAATATACCAACACAACACATGCTAATTCTTTTGTTAAGAAGTCCACATTCAATAAGGGGGCATTGGGGTTACACTAAATTGGGGCCCCATGAGCTGTTTGGGGCCCTAAGAGGTTGCTCAGTCTGCTTATGGCTAGTGCTACCAGTGCCAGGTGGACATTGCTGAAGTGCAATGAAAGTACCAAAGTGCAGCTGGTGCACTGCGGATTCATACTTGGCCCTGTTGCGCAGTAAATCACTTTGTAGATAAGCCCATATTCATGTCATAGGTTAAAATATGTATTTCCTTTCCCTTCAGTCTATTTTTAAGTTACTTTTTTTATTTGTATTGATGGTTAGAAATCAAATTATAGATTTAAAAATAAAACCTTGACAGGACTAAATCAGGAGTAAGAGAAAAATGTATCAATGCTGTAAATAGACTGTTTTATTAACTCATATAACTCTCTTTCCCCCTCCCACCCCAAACTGCAGCCAAATGGATGTTTAACCTATAACTCACAGTATGTATACTATATGTGCAGTTTCCGTCTTGATTGCAGCTACTGTAAAGCTATATATATTTATACCTTTCATGAGGAGATTGCAATCTAAATAGGCTATGCAGGTGGAGGCCCAGATGATGATGGTGCTAATTTAAGGACTTTGGAAATGTGCACATTCAACAGCACTGCTCATGTATACTTACTGATGTGGTTAAGCATTTGTAAGATCAGGGCCTTAAATAGTGAGTTCTTGTCTTTATGATGGGGTTACCGTTTTTCCTGACGTGAGGCAACATTTTTTGTTTAAAAATAGAGGTCTGCTTTTCCTCGTTGTTTTTCCATTGGTTAATCTTAAGTAAATAATGTGAAGGTTTGTTAATCCATGCCCTCAGAGAATTTTGCTCAGTGATACATTTTAAGGCGCTGTGTATTAAACTGGCCTACAATATTGCAAGCACAATTTTGCTTCCAAAATTAAATGTAGGCCCAAACTTTTGGGAGCAATTGTCCCTTATATGTTACCCTTTGGACCTCCAGCTATGTGATTTGAGGGTCAAATCAAACAGTTGAGCTTTTAAATGGCTGTAATAATGGACTAATATAATAAACTACTTGCACCCACATTTTAATTGGAGGCCATTTATAACAATTCAGGTATGTTTACAGAATGTCCATTGCCTCTTCAGTCCACGTGAGCAGTACTCCTAACCCAGTTACATATATGTATGAAGTAGAGAGTAAATAGCAGTTCTTCTTTGAGTGATTGCTCATGTGTATTCCACAGTAGGGTGTGCATGCTCGCCACATGCACCGGTGCCGGAAGCTTTTTCCCTTAGCAGTACCCGTAGAGGGGGAGCACCTCTGCGACCCCTAGGGTGGCGCCTCTATATCACGCTATAAGGGGAGCTGCACACTCCCCCCAACCTCGGTTCCTTCTTGCCACCTGTGAAGGTAGTTGGAATTTTGTGCTCCAGCCTTGCTGCGGCTTCTCTAGTTAGCCTTAGTAGTACAGTTCTTCAATAGTTAAATAGTTTCTCCAGTTAGTCGTCTGGGCTCCGGGTATGCCCCGTGCCCCAGGCTTCAAGTTGTGTGACTCCTGTCGCAGTTCTATGCCAAGAAGTGATCTGCACACAGTGTCTCCACTGCTTGGGTGAGACCCACGTAAGTGAGCGCTGTAGGAGCTGTAGACCTTTCAAACAGCAGACTAAGAGGGAGAGGGACATTAGACTTCGTGCTCTCCTAATGGAATCAGCACTGACCCCAGCACCAGCACAACGCATGGACTCAGTGCCCGGCACCGTGTCTTCAGTACAGAGTGAAGTCCCCTCCACTAGCCGACACCTCTCCCCTTCAAAGAAGCAATGGAAGACTCAGCAGCGCTGAGAGAAAGATAGGGGTGAGGCCAGACCTGAGCTGGGCAGCCCGCAATCCCCTTTGGGACCCAGCCCTCCGACTCACGTTGAGCGGAGCAGCTCGGTCCCATCCGTGCGTGCCTCCCCTGTGGAGAGGATGCCATCAACGCCGGAGGCAGCACAGGCTGCACATGGCATTTTAACCCTCCCGGTACTCGGGGTGTCCCTGAGACGGGCCCCCAGTCTCGAGGGAAGCTGCCACTGGGAGCACAACAACCCTCCCCGACGCAGCACAGTCCCTGCTCCGAGGACCGCTCGCCGCCTCACTCAACGCAGTCTTCCTACAGCTTGCACCAGCCCTCTACCCCGCTTAGGCTGACCGGCTCGCCGCTCCCGAGGGAGCCTCGGGGCTCCTCTGTGTCCTGCGACTGGGGACACAGGCACCAGGATAAGCGGTGCCGATGTTCCTCCTCGTGAAGCTACCGAAGCCGGTCACGTTACCACCAGCATAGACGCTCCGACTCGAGCTCCTGCTCTACCAGACATCGTGCACGGGACTCATCTCGCAATTCACCGGCACCAAAGCGTCATAGCTCCGGCCGCCGGGGTGAGTACAGGAACAGCACCTCGGACGGGTACCGATCTTCGTCCTCGAGGTCCCGGTCACGTGGACAGCACCGTGCCGGGCACCGTCGCTCACGTCGCTTCTACGGTACCGTGCAGTCATCGGCAACCTCCGCATTGGCACTCAGCCACCCGTCTCCAAGTTGTGAGGCTCTACGAGAGCAAACTGGCATCCAAGTGGGTCAGTGGCATGGAACACCGTGGCAAGGGCAGTGGTGTCAATGGGCACCATGGCCGCAGATCCCTGCCCAGGCGAGACCCCTCTCAGTGGCGGGAGCGTCTCAGGCTCCTTCAGCCTCCCCTCCATGACAGAGGGAGAAATCAACAGGTCCCTAGCTGGCAACACCACGCCCGAACTCTGACCTGGAGATCGACCCACCGGTACCGTCCGACGCCTTAAGCTCCGTGCCAGTCCCCTCACTGGCGCCGGAGGATATCATAGTGGCACTGCCGCCTGTCCCACAAGAGGACTTCAAGGCTCACCAAGAGCTCCTCAAGCAGGTGGCATCCAATTTCCAGCTCCAGGCTGAGGAGATGGAGGAGCCGTCTGACTCTCTCTTTAATGTACTGTCATCCTCGGCACTGGGCCGTGTGGCCCTGCCTCTCCACCAGGGGGTAGCCAATATCTCGACTACCCTGTGGCAAACCCCAGCTTCCTTGGCCCCCATCTCCAAAAAAGCAGAGAGGAAATACTTTGTGCTGGCTAAGGGCCACGAATATCTGTACTCTCACCTGGCATCTAACTCCCTGGTGGTAGAGTCAGTTAACCACCGGGAACGTCACGGTCAGCCTGCACCTACCCCTAAGGACAAAGATGCCAGGAGACTGGACACATTTGGCAGGAAGGTTTATTCCTCAGTGAGTTTCCAGCAAAGGGTGGCTAATCACCAAGCCCTTCTATGTCAATATGACTTCAATTTATGGGGGTCCCCACCAAAGTTCGAACGTCTTCTCCTGGAGCGGGACAAAAAGAAGTTCAGGGCTCTGGTAGAGGAAGGAGCATCAGCGGCAAAAGCAGCCCTCCAGGTGGCATCAGATGCAGCAGACACAGCAGCCCATTCGATGGCCTTCGCCATATCCATGTGCAGGAAGTCGTGGCTTCTCCTGTCTGGACTGTCTGCAGAGTCCCAGTGCTTGATGCAGGACCTTCCCTTCAACAGGAAAGCGTTGTTTGTGGACCAAACTGACGTCCGCCTGCATGGGATGAAAGACTCCCGTACAATCCTGCAAACCTTGGGCCTGTATGTCCCTCCGGCGAAGGACAAACCTAGGCTGCAAACTTCGGCTCCTCCTGCTAGGGGCAGATACGAGCCCCCACCTAAGAGACCGAGGGAACAGAGACACAGGTCCCAGTGTCAGTCCCGCTCAGCCCCATGGCCCCTTGAAGGGCAAAAGGCAGGGAAAGAGGCAGTTTTGACTCTTTGCAGGGGGCCACCGGGCTTGTTGCCAGGGAGACCCCCCAGTTAATAAAGTTTGTGTTCTGTAACCGTTTATTTGCCTTCTGAGTGGAGTGGTCCCGGATAACATCGGACCAGTGGGTCCTCAACACTATTTCCAAAGGCTACACGTTGCAGTTCTCTTCACACCCACCCACCACCCCCTGCACTAGGCGAGCCTTTGGTCTCATCTGTCATGGAAGGTAGCATTCCTAGAGCAAGAGGTGGCGCCCCTCCTCTACCTGGGGATGGTGGAAAGGGTACTGGTAGAATTTCAGAACAAGGGCTGTTCTGATCCCGAAGGCAAAAGGGCGGCTCAGGCCCCGGGCCCCCTTCCAGACCGCTGGGCCCCAGTAATTTGTACCGGCTTCCCCCCCACCCCCCGGTCGGCCCTGGGTAGTGGGGGGACCATTACCAGTTCACGATCCTCTCGTTTGGCCTTTCCACGGCCCCCAGAGTTTTCACCAAATGCATGGCGGTGGTAGGAGCCTATCTCTGAAGGAAAGGGGTACAAATTTTCCCTTACCTGGACGATTGGCTTCTCAAGGGTAATTCTCAGTCCCAGGTACACCCCAACCTGGCTGTGCTTCACTTGACAGTGTGGTTGCTCCGTGGTTAGATGAGGAGGAAAGGAGGTGTTTGGAGAACGTGAAATGATTTCTGTTGGAAAGCAGAAAACCGTCCACATGACGGATGTACCTGGCCAAATGGTCTAGGTTCTGCAGGTGGGCGGGGGAGCGGGAAACTTCCCCATCGTCCGCATCACTCCAACTCATTCTCGATTATCTCCTGTCCCTTAGGATCCAAGGGCTAGTTCTCGCCTCTGTCAGAGTGCATTTGGTGGCCATATCAGCCTTTCACCCGCTGGTACAGGGCCACTCGGTTTTTTCCCACAGTATGACCTCCCGCTTTCTAAAAGGCCTGGATCATTCATTCCCGTATGCTAGGCCTCCCGTGCCTCAATGGGATCTAAACCTAGTGTTACCCTGCCTCACGGGCCCTCTCTTTGAACCCTTGGCTACGTGTTCCTGGTCTCATCTGTCATGGAAGGTAGCATTCCTTGTGGCTATTATGTCAGCCCGACGTGTCTCGGAGCTTAGGGCCTTGACCTCGGAACCCCCGTATACGGTCTTCCACAAGGTTACGGTCCATTTTCGCCCACACCCCGCTTTTCTCCCAAAGGTGGTCTCCGCCTTCCATATGGATCAGGACATTTTCCTACCGGTACTCTGTCCTAAGCCCCATTCCTCCAACGAGGAGCACCGCCTACACATGCTAGATGTGCATAGGGCATTGTTTTTTTACCTAGACTGAACCAGGCCGTTTCGGAAATCCTCCCAGCTGTTCATTGCGTCGGCTGAACGGATGAGGGGACAGCCGATTTCCACCCAGCGCCTTTCGCACTGGATCACCTTGTGCATACAGGGGTTCCCCCGCCTCCTATCGTTAAGGCTCATTCTACAAGAGCTCATGTCCTGATCCAGGACATATGTAGCGCTGCCACGAGATCCTCTGTCCACACCTTTTCTTCGCATTATGCGATCGTCTCCCAAGCACTCCTACCCACCTCCATCAGACATAGCTTGGAGTCACCTACTGTGGGATACACATGAGCAATTTCTCGAAGAAGGAAGGGCAGTTACCTGTTCCGTAACTGGAGTTCTTCGAGATGTGTTGCTCAGGTGTATTCCACATCCCACCCTCCTTCCCCTCTGTCAGAGTTGTCTGGCAAGAAGGAACCGAGGGTCAGGGGAGTGCGCAGCTCCCCTTATAGCGCGATATAGAGGCGCCACTCCAGGAGTTGCAATGGTGCTCCCCCCCCATGGGTACTGCTAAGGGAAAAACTTCCAGCACTGGTGCACGTGGCCAGCACGCACACCTACTGTGGAATACACCTGAGCAACACATCTCAAAGAACACCAGTTATGGAACAGGTAACGGTCCTTTTTTGATCGCTGTCTCTCTAATAGGGTTTATTAAATAGCAGAGATATTAAGTCTGCAATGCTGTACTAGTATTTGCAGTATTTGTGAATTTTTCCATTGTAATACATAATTACATGAAGAATATGTTTGCTCATTACTGAGTGTTAAGATGGCTCCAAGCTACAGTTAAGTCAGCAGTAGAATGACAGCCTGTTGTGTGGCCAAGAAGGCAAGCCAGCTGCTGAGGTCGGTTTTAAGTCTCCGGTTCCCAGATCCACTGTCAGAAGCATCCTGATTATAATGGATACTCTTTAACAGCAGCACTCCAGGGATTAGTGGTACAGTTAAAACCTTTCATAAACACTTCCAAAATGTATTTTTAATCTCTGGGTGAAACAGAAGGTGGTTACAAAATGAGGTGAACTCGTCTTCTAGACAATTTGTGGGATAGCACGAGAATTGGCATTCTGTGAAATATGCAATATTGGTGGCTGATGGAGAAACACCAAACAAGGATTTTAAAAGGAGAGAAAACGTATATAATGAAGAGACAAGAAAAACTTAGAATTCCCACCATCTACTAAAGCTTCATGTTCAAAGTGAAATGGGCTATAACTACATTACCTGCTGTGCAAGAGTACTCATATGTAGCCCTAGGTTCCCACTCAGGGTACTCCACCATTTTACATTGACCCACAATGGGTGGAAGATTTGTGAGCCCTTACTAAAATTAACCAATTAAAGACAGTTTATTATCCCCTTCATTTTGTTGGCCATCGTTGATTACAGACCTCAGTGTTGAACTGAGATCTAATAATTCAAAACTTCTTGAATGTCATTGTCTTGCCATAAGTTGCCATGTTTCTAATCTTCCCTTTTTGGGGAAGGTTATTGAGAGTATTATTGTGAAGCAATTCAGGTGTCTAAAATCCACTGATTTCTTTGATTCGTTTGAGTCTTGCATTTGACCTGTTTATGGCATGGAGACTGAGCTGGATTTGTTGGTTGGTGATCAATGGGCAATAGTCAGGCATCTTACTTGTTTTAGATTTGTCACAATCTTTGACACCACTGAAGGAGGTTTTGCTTGCTTGCCTGTTGGCCTTGGCGAGGCTATGCTTGAGTGGCTCTGTGTTTTCCTTTTGGTACTGTCCCAGAGTGGGACGTCGGGCAGTTGCTCATCTCAAGATCACTCTTGTCTGGACTCATACATAGCTGATCAACAAACAATAAATCATTTTAACTTCTATATGTGTCCAGGGACAGGGTGATGGGTGTATTTGACATGTTTAAAAAAAGATAATAGAGACCATGAGAAAACACCTTCTTCTTTTGGATTGCTCCCAAATTACATAGAATCACAGGACTGGAAGGGACCTCAAGAAGTCATCTAGTCCAGTACCCTGCACTCATGGCAGGACTAAATATTATGTAGACCATGCAGTGTTTCAGATTGGTATCCATTCCATAGAGAAACTAAGAAACAAGTCATGGAGACTAAACTATCTTCTGACCACTCCAGATCAAAATTGCTCTGGAACACTGGTTGGGCAGTGTGGGAAATTGCCCAGAGCTTTCATTCTAGTGTGATTTTTAATGTATATGTATATAATTTATTATACTTGACATGAACAGACACTAACATCATGCTTTATTTAATATGTGAAAAATGCCTGCTAATGAATGTATCTCTCTCTACAGTATATATTTCTGCAGTACAAAGAGAGTTATTTGTATTTCTCTCTCTTTAAAGAACTTAGTTGCAGTGTCATTTCTCCCTAAAACTGTCAGAATTGATGGAAGGGAGTGTGGTTCGTTTATCTGAATCTCTAGCTAAAGAGTTGGTGTGATGCCAAAAATAGTTGTTCTCTACAGATTGGTAGAGATATGGAAGGAAAGGGAGGAAAAATCTACACATGCAATCTTTTTTCTGATGTTTTACATATGTGCTGTATGGGTAATGTATGGTTTTAAAAAAACCTGCCAACTTAAGTATATTAAACATATAATAGTTATTTTCCTCATATTTAAACTAGCAAAAATATGCCCATATGTATTCAGTATGTGTAACTGAAATAAAATTAATTTGGTTTCACATCACATGCATTTTTTCAATTTAATGATGGATTGATTCAAGATTACATAATGAAATATGTAACGTAATAAAATGTAATAATAAGAAATAAGGAAAAGTGAAAGGAAAAGAAAAACAAAGGGTAAATATTTAAAAATATAAATTAAGGCCCCAGTCTTGCAAATGACTGCATCAGCATAGGGAAAGGGGAACTGAACTCATCAGGAGCAGTGATTAACATGTTGGTAGAATTACTTGTACATGGATTTTGTTTTGTTTCTGTTTTTAGTTTTTAGGAAGCATATGAGTTTGTTGTATATAAAATAGGGCTGATGGGACTAATGACACTGCTCTGACACACTGGATATTGCATGGCTAATTTTTTCCATACATTCCTTAACAGTGATTTATTTCAGATGGAATATTTGTGTTCCTGTGATTTCACTCTTACACTTTTAAATTTAACATGCCATCACCCACCAAACAGTTTCTGTCTGTTTCTTGACATTTGTAGGAACTTTGAGAAGTCATGCTTTTGATTCTGTAGTGTGGGATTTGACCAAGATAATTATTTAGATTCCGTGCTAGGATCTTCTTATGATTGTATTGATGCTACAGCTCACCTATATATTGCTATAGGCATGTATGATACTTTAGAGACAAACACAAAGATTATATCCCTGCAGAATTTAGCCCATACATAAATACATATATTTTTTTCATTATAGGTAATAATTGCAAATGAATCTACCATACTGGTTAGGATAGAAGTCAAAGCATATGCACTTGTGCTGAACATGCCTTTATTTGACAGTGGTGGTGAGGTGGTGAGATGATGAAACAAATCAGCACTCCAGTTCTTTGGGGGACATCAAAAACTAAACACTGATGACACCTTTGCTGCTATTCTAATGAAGCAAGAAAAGTTAATGTGTCCCTGTCCCAGTGGGAAAATCTCTTTGTTGTGAGCTTAATTGTAAGTTGATTAATTTAGGGATAAATTCTTCCTGTGAGGCACACTTGCAACCTCCCTTAATAATACAGTACTGGAAGAATAATCCTCTTTGACCTCTGAATTTCATCCTTTAGTTTGCTGACTTTACCTTTTGGCCTGTGCAGTGTGAAGGTGCCTGATTACATGGGTTTTTTTTGTCATTGTGATATGAACCTTTTTAAAGGTGTTAGACTTTTAGAGGTCATGTAAGTAAGAGACAACTCCAGGTTCATGTTGGAATTTGGCTTTGTGCAAGCTACCTCGCACAGCTGTGCTAATCCTCCTCTTTGACCTACAAATATGGCTAAACTAGTCCTGGCCCACTGCAGAACAGAACTTGTGACCCTGCTCAATTAAACCCAGCTCTGAGTGTGTACTATAAACAAATGACTCATAAGTAAAATGAGATCAAATTAGAGAAATGGGATAACATTTTCAAATGTAACTCATTTTCAAAAGTGACTTAGGAGCCTACTTTTCATTGAAAGTCAGTGGGATTTAGGTTCCTAACCCACTTTTGGAAATATGATTAAGCTCCTAAATTACTTAAGGGATTTTACCTATGGTTGTTATAAATGAGAACGCACAGACACACATACACACCTGTGTGTGTATGTATGTATATATTTATATAGGTATAGATTTAAAGGGATAGTAAACGCTTATGCTCCGGGGCATAAAACAAACACTAACTAGTGGGTATTAGGAAGAAATGTCTCTCTAAAGACAGGTCATTTTATAACTGTCCACAACAGCCTTCCTTCCTTCCACCATGCTCTAAAGGATTGTTACTTACTTACTATATCAGAAACAGGGTACGGATTAGATGGATCACTGATTAATTCCTTTCTTTCCTGTAATTTCTGTGATATTGTGTGAAATTCTGCAAATTCCCTCCTTTTTGCAGAACTCCAAGCTATAACTACGCACCAAACATGGATAAACACTGGATCATGCAGTACACTGGGCCTATGCTGCCTATCCACATGGAATTTACAAATGTCTTACAGCGCAAAAGGCTTCAGACATTGATGTCAGTTGATGACTCCATGGAAAGGGTGAGCAGCTGAAAATGTCAAGGATAAATTGTTTTATTATGCAGTTTTGTAACTTGTATACCAAGTCCGATTCTTCTCTCATTTCTACTCACCTTATGCTGGTGAATTCTATTGACTTCAGTGGACTCATTTGTGATTTACCCCATGTAAGTGAGAAGAAAATCATGTTTATATTCCTAAAGTGATATGTAGGGTTGCCAACTTTCTAATCACACAAAACCGAACACCCCTGCCCCACCCAACCTCTGGGGTGGGGGTGCAGGCTCTAGGCTGGGGATGAGGGGCAAGGGGTGCAGGAGGGGGCTCTGGGCTGGGGATGAGGGGTTTGGAGTGTGGGAGGGGTATGGGCTCTGGGGTGGGGCCGGGGATGAGGAGTTTGGGGTGCAGGAGGAGGCTCCAGGCTTGTCCAGAGTGTTGGGGTGCTGGGGGGGGTGAGGAGTGTGAGCTCTGGGATGGGGCCACAGATGAGGAGTTTGGGGTATGGGAGAGGGCTCTGGCCTGGGACAGGAGGTTGGGTTGCGGGGTCCCATCAGTGCTTACCACAGCTCCAAGGAAGTAGCTTCCAGGTCCCTGCGGCCTCTATGTTCATGGGCAGCCAGGTGACTCTGCGTGATACACGCTGCCTTCATGCCCTCAGGTGCCGCCCCCCGCAGTTCCCATTGGTCATGGTTCCCAGCCAGTGGAAGCTGCAGAGCCGGCGCTGAGGGTGGGGCAGCACACAGAGCCACCTAGTCCCCTGGTTGCCCCAGTGCTTAGGGGCCACAGGGACCTGGCAGCTGCTTTCGGAGGCAGTGCAGCTCCAGGTCAGGTGGGGAGCCTGCCTTAGCCCTGGGCCCCTCCTGTGCCATGGACCGGACTTTTAATGGCCCAGTCGGCAGTGCCGACTGGAGCCACCAGGGTCCCTTTTCGACTGGCATTCCAGTCAAAACCGGATGCCTGGCAACCCCAGTGATAGGGAACCCAAATCTACCTGTGAAAATACAAGTTACTACAAATTCTCTGACTGGTAATGCTACACAGCTGTTTTGTTGTCCACTTTTTTAACTGGCAGTAGAATAAGTTGCTTTTTAAAGGGGAAAAGTTAACATGTGTCCAGTAAGCTAAAGGATCAGTTTCTCACGGTCAGCCAATAGAGCAAATATATAAAGAAATATTCAAGTTCCTCATCTGTAGAGGTCTATGGCACCTATGTACATACACTCTGACATTACCTCTGCTCCACCCTATTCCCTTCACAGTTCATCCTTCAACTAAGTTCTGGGCATCTGGGTTCACTGAAGTACAGACCAAAAATCGGATGTTAAACTGTTAGTGTTTGTGAGCATATAGATAATACAGGGGACAGCTAAATACATATAATATGGCACATGAGGTGTTAGGAATAGAACTGTTGACCTTTTGTTCCAAAACCCCTCTCCATAACCAAAGGCCTTTCCACTGGTGCTAAAGGAGGGACTCCCTTAACATTTAGTAGCAATAAAATGTACAGCCCTCTTTCTAAGCCCCTAACGGAAGGGGAGGAGACGCTTACAAACTAACAACACATTCGAGCAAGTCCGAGAATGCATCCGTTGTAGGGCTAGTAACTCACCAAGCAGTGTATTACAATGATTATATAGAGATTTGTGGGTAGTGGTGACACAAGTCAAATAGCACCATAAATTGCCAAAGTAAACTTTCTGAAATCCCCCCGAAACAAACTCTCATATGTCAAGATGTAGACCTAGTAGGTGAGTAGCAAAACAACATTTTGTTCAGTTTTCTACAGCATGCTAAGGGCATGATGTGCCAAATTCATCCTTGGCATAACTATTAGTTTCAATAGTTTCCCCAATGTTACATTTGGCCCGACAGGTTTAAATGAGAAAAACTATGATTATGTAAAAAATGTTTTGCAATATTTGATTTTGAGTTTTTCCTATGCTAAATTTCAGTTATACCATATGCTTCTGGAGATGGGAGAACTGGAGAATACCTACATCATTTACACTGCTGACCATGGTTACCATATTGGGCAGTTTGGACTGGTCAAGGGAAAGTCAATGCCATATGACTTTGATATTCGAGTTCCTTTCTTTATTCGTGGGCCAAGTGTAGAGCCGGGATCAGTGTACGTTCTCCTATGTCTGCAGCACAGCTGCTGTACCTCATTTGAAATGTTTGTAAGCACATCTGATGGTCACTCTAAGTGTCCAGTTTCCTTTCATAAAGAATACTCTGTTAATGCAGGACACTGCCTTAGAAGAACAAAAGCATGTCTGTCTTTCTGTATGTTTTAAATTAGTTAAAATGTGTAATAGAAAATTGTATTATTTATAGCCCTGGATAGTTAGATTTTGTCTTTTATTTTTAAAAAGCAGTCAGGTTAAAATGAGGACATCTATTGTTCCTCTTCTGTCTTAGCAAAATAGATTTATTATGAGTGAGATGGGAGGAATAACATGCCTGTTTCAATTCCTTATTTAACCATACCTTGCTCAGATACCCTTTATGACAGTATCCAATGATACTGGTCTGTCATTCTCAAAGTCACAGCCCTCTAGGGGGAACTTCTGCACTTAGCACTTATATAGAGAGCTTTTCATCTTCAAAGAACTCATACACATTTATTATTATTCTAATTCTGAAAGAATGTGAAGGGTTACATATCTTACACAAGATTAGGTTAACCAGATAGCAACTGTGAAAAAACGGGTCACGGGGTGCGGGGTAATAGGTACCTATATAAAAAAAAGTCCCCAAAAACAGGACATCTAGTCACCCTACAATGATACAATTCTGACCTTTCTATTAATTTGCAGAGTGCCTCAGATAGTGCTGAATATTGACCTTGCTCCAACGGTTCTGGATATTGCAGGACTTGACGCGCCTCCAGATATGGATGGCAAGTCTGTCCTAAAACTTCTGGACCTCGAAAAGCCAGGAAACAGGTGGGTCACTGCCATTTCTCAAAGCCAATTCAGCAGCAAACACCTGAGTAAATCAACAGCTGAATGGAAAAGAATTTGTGGCAAAATAAGCTGTCTCAAACCCAATGACCACAGCTTTCATATTTCAAAACTGTTTTAAATAGCACATTTATAAAATTGCACGTATACATGAGCCAAGAGGTCATTTAAAAACAAATAAATTGTTAACACTAACACTACTGTTCAAAAACAGTCACAGATGCCAGCAGTAAATATTATTTTGCTTTCAGGTTTCGAACAAACAAGAAGACCAAAATTTGGCGTGATACATTTCTGGTGGAAAGAGGGTAATTATTAAAGCTGAGAATGTTTTGGGAAACTTGCCTGGTGGCAAGCTTGCTTGTGCTTGCTGTCTTCTCTTTTTAGTGGTCAGCTAGGCTGTAAAGTCTGCAAGTACACTGATAGGGTTTCTTTGTCCCCCAGTGCAAGCTGTGCAACCAGTGGCTCTTCTTCTTAGGCGGTTTCATAAGAGATTTGAGTGGGTGCTTTCCACAGCAACTTTACTGGCCCATCCCTTCCACTTGCCTAGATTTGTCCTTTAACCTCAGACCCATGGCCGTTCACTTGGTCATCTGGCTGATTTTTTCCTCCCCATTCCATCACTCTTCTCCAAGTTCTGCTGTTGATGTGATGGTGCAACATTCTTCTATCAGATAATTTTATAGTTTTCACCTCAGTTAGGAATCCTTCTTTTGATTTAAGTAAAGGACAGGTCCATATGTAAATGAGATTCATAAATATAGCTATTCAACATTTTCTCACACAATTTATCATTTACATTGCCTTGCCCTTTATTACTGTGAAAATTCTCTGAGTAAAAGTATTACAATAATTCCTTTTATGGCACTTATGACATGACAGTCTGTGAAAATAAACTTGTGGGTATGACTGCACTAATAATTCCTAAAGAGAAGCAATGACTGCTGGTGTAGGTTTCCAGTATGTCAGTTGGACCATTCATTTACTGCAAAAGCTCCTGTTGCTATATCTCACAAGCACAAGTAGGGGTTCTCAAACTTCATTGCACCGCATCGCCCTTCTGACAATAAAAATTACCACATGACCCCAGGAGGGGGAACCGAAGCCTGAGCCTGCCCAAGGCCTTCCACCCTGGACAGGGGGACCAAAGCCCCTGTAAACTGAACCCCACCACCCAGGGCTGAAGTCTAACACCAGTCCTGGCAACCCCATTAAAACAGGGTCACAACCCGCAGTTTGAGAACCACTGTCATTGAAGATGGCCACCAGATGCTAAATCTTGAATATCATTGCTTTTTAAATGAAATGTATCCCCTTCAATGTTTGAGTGCATTGCCTGCAAAAATTTTTACTCTTTTTTTCCCTTTTGAAAGCAAATTTCTGCGCAAGAAGGAGGAACCCAACAAAAATGTTCAACAGTCTAACCATTTACCAAAATATGAGAGAGTAAAAGAATTATGCCAGCAAGCGAGATACCAGACAGCTTGTGAGCAACCAGGACAGGTGAGTAACAAATGATTCCAGAACTGTATACACCCTAATGGAATGTATTTCTGGGAATGATGTGGTGACATATTGCATGAGGTTTATCGGAAATAGGTTAAAGAGACCACATTTGCCTAATGTCTCTATAAGTAAGAAAATATAAAAATGTCTTGGTGCATTACATTAAATATAGGGTGACTATATTTCCCAAATATTTCCCAGGCCCATGTCAGTGTCCATCCTGGACACCGGGGGTATCCTTCCCCTCAACCCTCTTGTTCACTATTTTTGAGAGCACTCTGGTGGCATCGGCACGGAGGGTATCATTCGCTGATTCCCAGTAGTACGGTCAGTACTAACCAGCCAGAAGTCACTCAGCAAGACATAGATCAGCTACCACCTCGAAAGCCTGTGTTTTTAAAAGCAATATTAGCAAATTGTTTTGAATGAGAATACAAAGCGCTGCTGTGCTTAATTTCCAGTTTCAGTCTGTAGCCACCTGTGGTGCTTTATCCAAAGCAGGTGGAGTTCTGTAAAACAAACAGGATGGCACGCACCATAGTTCATACACTGACAAATAATCCACTCATGCCTTTATTCTTGCCATTCATTGAAACACACTGTTACAGTACATCTCAGTTAATCCCAGATTGGTCCGGAATATGTTTTGACTGGCAAACCATCAAGAGAGTCCTTTGCCACAGTTTTCATCTCACCCATGCTTATAAAATACAGCCACTTTTGAAAGGATATACACAATATATCAGTCTCATTGAAGGGCAAGGTTTTCAAGTGTCGAACTATTGCCATTGCAAACAGCGATTAAAACAGGTGGGGGCAAGGTGAATATTTCTACAAAAACGGAGAGATCAATGGTCTCATTTAGACCTTTGGGCACTAAAGTGTTGAGTTTTAAAATATCAAACTATTTTCCTTGCAATTATTTCATGTGCTTGTTACATCTTATGCCAAACTATGATTTTGTCATAACTTTTGTAATACACATGTGGAAAAGGTAAGACTAAGTGAGTTGATCAATGTCAGAACTGCAACATTAGGATCCCTTGCTCTCAGTCCTATCCCTAATCCACTGGCGTGGCCCTAAACCATCTGGCTGCCCTTCTTTTGATCTGATATCTCATTGGTTGCAGGCACTAGGCTAGAAGGGAGCTTGCAGTAGCAATGGCATGTAATGCTGCCTCCCACAGCTGTGATTGGTTTGGGCTCCTTTGAATAAGCAAGGACTCGTTAGCCATGGGTTCATGGAGCCCAAAAGCCAGCCCGGAGCTGCTATATGAGAGTCTGTTTGTAACCAAAGATCTTTAGGAAAAAATCAGTGACAAACTTTCAGTCCTAATGATTGGTTTACATTTTTAAGGATATCAGCACAAATAAATCAGATAGAAAAATAATAGGCTAACATTAGCCATGACATTTCTACAGCCTTCAGGAACCCACGGCCTAAGCTAAAGTTAATGAGCCAAATCATTCCTGTGGTAACTCAGTTGACATCTGTATAGTAATACCAGGGACAAATTTGGTCCCAGGTCTCCACAGCAGAATTAACTTGTCCATATTGCATATATAGAACAAGAAGAACCAGGATGAAATACTAAATGCATTTCTTAATAGTAATTCTGCTTACAGCAAAAAGTAGCTGGTTTTCAAAGTTAGGTACATGTAATTGAAAGCATATTCTAACACGTATCCAAATGGTAAGTACACACAAATTGGATGTGGTCACTTACACACAGCCAGTTACATGCATGACTGACCACAAGGGTGCATAATTTCCAAATTTTGCACATATTTACTATATCTGTCTAGTTGGATTTCAAACCCTTTCTCCTCTCCTTCACAGTTTGGGACGTTCAGATGCTGGTTTTTCTTTGACTTATAAGTGAGCTAGAGGCTTGCTGTGAAATTCAGAGACTGATTAAAGTTCAGACTCCAACCTTTGCCACATTCTCCCCACCTAACTTATTTGGTTGGTCAGATCCAGAGTTTTTGGTCCAGATCCAGGCCAATATATCAATATCATGGGCCAAGTTCTCTGGCCGCAATGCTCCCTTTGCACAGCTTGAACTGTAGAAACTGCCCATATTTCCTCTGCCAGTGTGGGAGAGAATCCAATAATTACAGAGCTGGGGTAGCAGGCTCCTTACCTGCCCTTTCCCCACAAAACAAACATAGGGGGCAGAAAGGTGGCATGAGAAGAATGAGCTGTGCTCCTGCTGTACCCAGCTGGTGGATGGTTCTTTGAGGTATTGCCATGATAGAAACAGCCAGAGAATCAGGGTGCATTACCCTGAAAGCCCCCATATCTGCTGTACCAACCAGAAGCTAGACACCACAGAGAATCTGAGCCTGTATATTTCCTCTTTATATAGTTTATGAGCTAAATTTGTCTCTGGCTTACTTGGATGTAACCCAATGACTATAGTGGAGTTGAACCCAGTTAAATGAGCATCAATTATAACTATGGGGTTTTTTTTCGTTGTAGTGGCTTGAAGTTTTCTTTCCATCAGTGGTGAATATTTCCTATGACTATTTTACTACAGTAATTGCATAAGAACACAAGAATGGCCGTACTGAGTCAGACCAATGCTCTGTCTAGCCCAGTATCCTGTCGTCCATCAGGAGCCAGTGCCAGATGCTTCGGATGGAATAAACAGAACAGGGGAATTTATCAAATAATCCATCTCCTATCATCCAGTCACAGCTTCTGGCAGCCAGAAGTTTAGAGACACCTCAAGCATGGGGTTGCGTCCCTAAACGTCTGGGCTAATAGCCATTGAGGGACCTATCCCTCATGAATGTACTAATACTTTTGTGAATACAGTTATACTTTTGGCCTTCAGAATGTTCCCTGGCAACTAGTTGACTGTGCGTTGTGTAAAGAAGTACTTCTTTATGTTCCTTAGGTTTGTTTTAAAGCTGCTGCCTATTAATTTCACTTAGAAACCCCTGTGAAGGGGTAAATAACAATTCCCTAGTCATTTTCTCCACACTATTCATATTATAGAGCTCTGTCATATCCCATCATTTTGTATGTATAATTGGGATTATTTTTTTCAGTGTGCATTTATTTGCATTTATGAACATTGAATTTTATCTGCCATTTTGCTGACAAGTCACCCAGTTTTGTGAGATTCCTTTGTAACTCTTCACAGTCTGCTTTGTACTTAACTATTTTTGGTAATATAGTATTGTCTTCAAACTTTGCCACCTCACTGTTTACACACTTTTCCAGATAATTTAGGAATATGTTGAACTGCACAGGTTCCAGGCCAGAGCCTTGGGGGGCCCGGCTATTTACCTCTCTCCATTCTGAAAACTAACCATTTATGCCTACTCTTTGTTTCCTGTTTTTAACCGGTTATTGATCCATGAAAGGATGTTCCCTCTTATGCCATGACTGCTTACTTTGCTTAAGAGCCTTTGGTGAGGGACCTTGTCAAAGGCTTTCTAAAAGTCCAAGTACACTATATCAACTGTATGACCCCTGTCCTCATGCTTTTTGATACTCTCAAAGAATTCTAGTAGATTGATGAGGTATGATTTCCCTTTACAAAAAACATGTTGACTCTTCCCTAACATATCATGTTCATGTATGTCTCAGATAATTCTGCTCCATACTGTTTTCCTACTACTGAAGTTAGACTTATCGCCTGTAATTGCCAACATCGCCTCTGGAACCTTTCTTTGAAAAATTGGCATTTCATTAGCTGTCATCTGGTACAGAGGCTGATTTAACCAATAGGTCACATACCGCAGTTAGTAGTTCTGCAGTTTCATATTTGAATTTCTGCAGAACTCTTGGGTGAATATCTGGTTCTGGCGACATTATTATTATTAATCAATTTATTCCAAAGCCTCATCTACTGACACCTCTATTTGGGATGGTTTCTCAGATTTGTCACCTAAAAAGAATGACTCAGATGTGGGAACCTCCATCACATCCTCTCCAGTGAAGACCAGTGCAAAGAATTCACATAGCTTCATTGCAACAGCCTTGTCTTCTCTGAGTGCTCCTTTAGCACCTTGATCATCCAGTGGGACCACTGACTGTTGGTAGGCTTCCTGCTTCTGAGCCTCTATTATGGTGTTTTAAAATAGTTTTCATGAAGCTTTCAGGCATTTCACTTTTGTGACTGTTCCTTTTAATTTCTATATAACTACATAAGTGCCGGAACTAGGGGTTCTGTGCTGCCCACTGCCTGGCTTGAAGTGGTTTCCATTATCTACAGGGTTTACAGTTTGGTTCACTGGCTCTCAGCATCCCCACTATACATATTTTCCGGCCCCCCGTATAACTAGCTTCCTCATTTTTGTGTAGTTCCCCTTTTTGAAGTTAAATCCCACTGTGGTGGGTTATTTTGGTATTTCCCACACACATACACACACTCTTACAAGGATGTTAAATTTAATGATATTACAGTTGCTATTACTGAGCAGTTCATCTATATTCACCTCTTTCATCAGACCCTGTGCTCCATTTAGGATTAAATTAAAAAATCACATCTCCCCTTGTGGGTTCCAGGACCAGCTGCTCCAAGAAGCAGTCACTTATGGTGTCTAGATGTTATACCTGCATCCTGTCCTGAGGTGACGTATACCCAGTCAGTATGGGGATAGTTGAAATCCCCCATTATTATTGGATTTTCTGTTTTTGTTGCCTCTCTAATCTCCCTGAGCATTTCACAGTCACCATCACCATCTTGATGAGTGTTGATAATATATTCCTACTGCTATACTCTTATTGTTCAAGCACAGAATTTCTATCCATAGAGATTCTACAGTCAGTTTGATTCATTTAAGATTTTTACTTTTTTGATACTATGCTTTCTTTCATATATAGTGCCATTATTTTAAACTGATAACCCCCACTCTGCTGCTGGACCTCTGCCTGCGTTATTTTTGTTTTGCAGGGTGATTGGAGGGTTTTGGCCTAAGATTAGAGTATATTTGCTAGGTGTATCTGCCTCTCACACTCAGTCTCTAAACTCCATCACAATACTCCCCTTTGCATAGCTTAGGAGCTGGCTCTTTAAACCCCTGTTCTCCCAGAGTTATCCCTGCCCCCTTATCGAGGGATCCTGAACGGCTCAGGGCTCAGTGGAGAGCAGGCTATAGCCTCATTAGTAAGCTCTCTGCTTCGTCTACCAGGCTGCTTGGTTATCACACAGACCACAAAACAGACCACACTATAAACTTTAATCAGGCAAGCGTACACTAAACAAGCCCACAGACTTCAAACTCACCCTAAGGGTCATGTAGTCTCTCTTTCTTTACCTGTACATCTCCCTTTCAGAACTCCCCTGTTTGCTGCTTCTGTATGCTAGCTCCAGTAATTAAGAAGAGTATTTATATATAAAACACCGTCCACTAGTGTTTGTGTTTAAAATTGGAAATATCTGACACATACATTTGTGCATTAAAAAAATTACTTTCAGTCATAGGTATGTAATGCAATAACAGTACAAATGTATGACAGAATATTAAAATATTACAATTGTATATTTTTTTTAAAAAACCTTACATCATCAATATGAAATTGAAGGTTAACTGTTGCCTGAACAAACCTCTCCCTAGATTAACTTTATTTTAACCCCACAGCGTCTATTCTGCCCTCAGATCCACCTATGTAATTTCAACTGAAATCAATTAATAGGGTCTTCCTTTAGATACCTACCAAATATCAAATGAGTACAAGTTTAAATACTGCATCATTTACACTTCATTCTGTCTCTCTTGTAACTTATGGCACTTCACCAACAAATTTTACCTCCGAGCTAATTTGACCCATGGGATTTAAATTGTCCACCAGGATACCATTAACTGATGTCACACCTATCTCCACTGCACTATCAAGTCCACTGTTAAATTCAGTATCCGATCCACTATTAAACATGCACCCTCCAAGTCTAAAATTTCACAGAGATACAATTTTATTTTTAAATCTCCTCCTGACACACACAAAATTCAGCCTCCTCAAAGTGAGGATTGTGATAAATTTAAGTTCCAACTCCTGAGTTGGGTGACCCAACAACACCAAACCCGGCACTGGGCTTGTTTATTTTATGGGCCTACGTCTTCTACCATCTGCAACACACTACCTTCCAGCTCTGGTCTTGTGGACAGCAGAGGATTGAAACTTGCAAGAATCCTGCACTTGTAAAGTGTTAATCTGCTGCCAGTTAAAATGAACTGAGCCAGCTGCCAGAATGGAGAAGATGGTGCAGCTGCAAACATGTGTTTGCATCACATGTATGTTCAAGCTAGTAGGTATAATGCCATAACTAAGGCTAAGATTTTGTCACGCATATTTTTAGTAAAAGTCACGGACAGGTCACAGGCAATAAAGAAAAATTCATGGAAGCCTGTGACCCGTCTGTGACTTTTACTAAAAATATGCGTGACAAAATGGAGAGCTGCGGGGTCCTCACACCACCCAAGGAGGCTTGGCTCGAAGCTGTAGGATCTCCCCGCCGTGCACGGTGGCTTGGAGCTGTGGGGCACCCCAGTGGCCCATGGTGGCTGGGAGCTGCGGAGCACCCCCACCACCCACGGCGGCTGGGAACTCACAGGGCTGCACCGCCCGCGGTGCTGGGAGCTTGGGGTCTCCTTATCACCCATTGTGGTTCCATGCTCTGGGGCTCCCGCCACAGTCAGGAGCTGTGGAGCACCCCTGTTGCCCATTGCAGCCGAGAGCTCACAGGCCACCCGCTGCCTGGGCGCTCCAGGGCACCCCTGCCCCCCGCTGCCTGTGAGCTCCAGAGCACCTCTGCCCCCAGCAGCTCTTTGCCAGGAGCTGGGGGCTCAAGTCATGGAGGTCTCTGGAAGTCACAGTGACCTCCATGACAAAATCATAGCGCTAGCCATAACTCAGCAGCCTTGACTGTGTTCCTTTATAACACAGCTGTTATTGGGAGATGCAAAATGTTATGTTTTCTCTTGAGTATTTATAGGTTGGAACTGCCCTAAAGTAATATTGCAGGTTTGGTTCTGGTTTGCAAAGTGGGCTTAAGGCCTGTATAATGAAATTAAATTAGGGTAAGCGAGAACATTTTTATAGTCATACAAGTCTTCACTGATGGTCACTAGAGAGATGCCGCTGAATCCAGACATGAGTTTTGTAGTAAGTTCTAAGACTCTTGTGGCCTTAAACCAAAAAGTATTTTGTGTTGTCTATACATGCATTTTATGTATACCTCATGTATACTTTTACATTAGGCTTTCAAATGACAGAATTTCATTTTATTTTGCTTCATGTTATCATATCGATATCAAATCAAAGGCTTGTCAGTTTGTAATGCTAAAAGGACTGCTGCCATCAATCAACCTACAGATAATATTGTAGAGGAAATTAGAATGTAGCTTGTTAGGTGTAGTCTGGTTTGGCTCAAGTATCTATGTTCTCATAAAATAAATATCCCTCAGACCATACATTTGTAAAGGTCAACTTTATGGCCAGCTGCAGAGTATGAAGAAAAACACATAAGCCGGTAAGAGCTCAATAGAAGTGTCAGATGGCTAGCCAGAAATGACAGCTAGATCCCAGGCACCCACTAAAACTCAGCTAAAATTATAATACAGCATAATAACATCACTCACGAACCCTATTGATTTCAATGCAACTTCACAACAATTCCAGCAATAATAAGGCATTGATGATGAATAGTGCCTGCTGTCTTGGCTTGTCAGTCTCCAAATAAATGATCCATGTTCTGTCTGCTCTAAAAAAAGAATTTTTGAAAGAAATTGCTAAAAATAGATACCAGTAACTGTTGCCAGTTTGGTTTACTGCGTAATCATCTTATTTTGTCAACGTTGCTTTAATTTCTTTTTGCTCAAAAGAGGGATACAAATACAAATCTGTTAGTGGCAATTACAGGGTTAAAATTATGAATATGATGAATACACAGTCTGGCTCTAATTTGTGCACAAATCCAGGCATATTTCCCTGATTCATCCTTACACAAGTCAGGTTTCGCATTAGTGGCTATCTAAAATGGTAACCACTGGTCTTGGTATGTGGTGGCTTCCTCCTGCCACTACAACCATATCAGCCCAGCTTCTCCACCTGCTCCCCATTGCCACCCTTTTGGGGATCCCGATTCACCATGCACTTAAGCACATGCTTTAAGCAGCTGAGCAATCTTGTTGCCTTCAGTGGGGCTACAAATAAACCTGAAGTTAAGCACATGCAGAAGTGCTTTGCTGAACTGGACCTTGTGGGTGCTCTTTCATCTGTTCCTTACTCCAGCCTGTCCCTGCTACTTCACCCAACTGTCTTGGTACCCAGAATCCCACCTAGCTTACAAAAACAGAGGTGCAGATGCGTCACCCAATGATTCCTAAGAATCATCAGGAATTGTCCCTCCCTTGTTGAAACACCATCCTGTATATAACATGGCAACCAAAAGTGATGATAAGGAAAACTTTATCATTAGAGAGAATCCTTCAAATCATTATAAAATAGCATATTTTAACAATAGATACGTAGCTTTTCATTTAAACAGAATGCAGTTTTTCCGCATTTGACAATTCCTTCTAATTCAGTGCACACATTTATTTTTGTCCATGTCAGGGAATACTTTCATTTCAGTAATATCACCTTGCTCGTCTTCAATGTTGCCCTTCAAAGAAACTGTATCTCTGGTTTATTTATGCTATGCAGTTTATCAGCAACCCCTAATACCACAATATCAGAATGAATGTTACTGTTCTGAATCATATTTATTCTATTTACCACATCAGTTCAGGATTTATATATTCTAGGGCAAAAAAACATCATTATGCATGAATTTAGCTTTGCACATTTTCCATAGTTCTAGCAGTTGTGGTCCTCCTTCTTTCCAAGGACTCTTGCATGTCCAATACACTGTGGACTAAATTCAGCCTTCTGTTGGATGTGTTTGACTAGCATGGCTTTAAGTCTTTGGAATCCTTTGACCCATTAGGAATATAATTATTATTGGTATTGCTATTATAACTTAATGGGCAAATTCTATCTCTGCATGTCAGTGGGTGCTATTTAGGTGCATCTGTGGGCAGATTTGGCATTAAGCCTGAACTTGAAGCATTCCTTTTAGGTTAATCAGCACACATTTGATAGAAGATCAGAGAAGAGTCTCTCTCTGCTGATGATGTTGAGTCTTAAGTGCTGGCAGGAATATGTAGAAGATCCAGTAGAGATGGTTACTTAGGTGACGTATGTTTGATGTCCATTTACAGTCTCAACATGCGACCTAAGTGCATATGCTTCCACTATTGACTTTCTTCCAAATTAAAGTAATCTTTAAACTGTCAGAGGGAAAGTAAATATCCTTAATGGAAAAACTGGCAAATAAATGTGATTTCCTCATCTACCCAGCCTGACCGTAGAATATCTATTCTTTAACTCTATATTTTTGAAGCTGAGTTTTCTCAAATAGTTACCTTTTGTTGATGTTAAAAAATGGATTAAAGTTCAACTTTTTGAACAATACCATCCATGCATTTCTTGCATACTTTGAAGTGATAAATAGGGGATCATTTTTATTGTTCAATTTTAAATGTCCCTAAGTCTTCTGTGAATCATATTTTAAAGTGTCTTAAGTACAAAGTTGCATGTAAGTCTATCCAGTAAATATTCTTTGTGTGTATTTTAACAGTTTCCTGAAAACTTCCAGGGCTTTTTTCCTCTTCTTTCCATTTTCTAACTGGCACTGTCAAGGTTTGCGAGCCTAAAATTTACCCTCCTTTTCATCACGTAACTGTTTGCAAATTTCAGGTCATGTTATTTCTGTAGGGTTTATTTTTTCCCCTGTCAATTCACTGCTTAAATACTTCTGCCCCCTATCAAAGTAAATAAAAATATCAGAGCTGGTAGCCTATCACTTGTCAGCAACCCTACAATAATAAATCAGGGCGCACATGTATGATGGAGGGAAAATAAAAGAACAGATTGACACTCATTTTTTAGAGATTATTCGTAAATGTAAGATTAAAAAAACAAGTTTAAAAATTATTGAAAATCTGTTGATTTCTTTTTAGGCTACAATAAATAATATTTAAGAAATACAAAATAAGTGAATTTCCACACCATTATGAACACTCAAGGTGTGATACAGATCAACAGAAGAAATTTGCAATGTTAGTATTATAGATTACTGTATTTCAGTGTTCCTCAGTCAGTGGGCTTCAGAATTGTGAGTGATCTGCTTTACTATATGATCTATAATAGGCAACCAGGTGAATTTTAACTTTATAAGTTAGTGTCTAACAGTGATACCATTCTAACTAGGAATGTAGGAAACTGGGAAGGTTTGTCCATAAGATTATGGCAATCCCAAATTAGTCTTCTCTGTGCTCTATTGACACAGGACGTCTTGGGGACAGCTGCACCCACTTTCTCCTTGTGTGCAATATTTGTATAGTGGCAAAACATCACAATGCAAATGAATATTTGTATACCAGTCATGCCCAGACCACCTCAGTGAAGATCAGAGTCCTTGTTTCCATTATAGAAATTCATAGGAAGAGGTGGGTCCTACCCCTAAGAATTTGCAATATCTGCTGAACCTGATTTTTCAGTGTTCTAGTTCAGTTCAGCAGACTAAAACGCGGCTGGTTTGTACTATATATTATTGCCAGTTAAGTACAGTACAGTTGGCAGTACTCTGCACACCATGACCACTTGGAACTTCATGGTGAAAGCTGACATGGAGCTCAGATCTTCTTACTCCAGTACTACAATCTGTCGCCACTTGAGCTAAAATAAAAACTCCCTTAGCTATTAGTACTATAGCACCTGTGAGATAAAACCACTTCTGATTCTGTCCAGCAGAGAAAAGGGATACACAGCTGCAGTTCACTACAATATTTCTACCCATAACATTTTATATTAATTGTCATCGTTACTAAATCATCCATGTATAAGAGGAAGATGAAGGGAGTGTGATCTTAAAGTTGCTTTCAAATGCACTCCCCCCCACTCCCTTACTTGAATACCTCCAGCCTGAAAAGCGATATTCAAAGTTGCTTATTAAAGGGAACATTACAGAAATTGGACAGCACCTGTAAAAGCATTGTAGCTGTGTTATAGTTCCGGTTGCCTGTTTTTCAGGGGTTTATAGCTTGGTTATAAAACTTGACTATATATTTAACATTAAAGTGTCTAGTGCAAATGCGCAATAATTGCCTTTCATAAAACTCTGAGCATGCCTACTGCTAAGACACCTTTCACAAATTGTCTAATTTCCTCCCTATGTGATAGGCTGCAGCAACTCCCTCAGAGCTGTCACAGTCTATTAGATAAACAATGTTCATTTTAAATACTTCTTAAGTGGGGTATTTATTGTGCAGTAAACCACAGTGACTATATATAGCCTGAGTGTCTATATATATTTTGTGCCTGAATTATATTGAATAAAGACATATAACTTAATGTTGAGGTTGTGGTACAAACCAATAAGAATTTGGAAAGTCGAGGAACAAACACTGTTGTTAATTCATTCACAGTTGTCTGTCTTGTTAACAGAGGATGTAAGTTAAGATTGGAACTAGGCCAGCACTAATATAAAGTTAAAGGATCATGTACTTACAGCCGCTTTTTAGTTAGTGCATCTGGTCCCCTATGCCTTTCAATTTACCCAATCAGGGACAAATTTTGCCCTCAAATGCAGATTCGTAACTGCTAGTGAAGTCATCTGAGGACAAGATTTAATGCTCAGCTTTCTATTGCTCTTTAACTGTAACGCCAGCACCAGCATTCCCATTGAGGCATGTGCATCTGTTGTCATGCAGCTGAATTTCAGCTCCTGAGCAGAACCAAGTGACTGCTGCTTATTAGCAAAATTCAGCACTAAGTTGCCACTGCATCTTCTAGCCATGTGGAAGAGATAGCTCTGCAGAGGCACCAGCAACACACGATTGTAAACCAAGGCATCTCAGCTCCAGGTAGAGAGTATGGGTCAGTTTCCCAGCTTATGTAAATGGGCATTGCTCTCTTGAAATTGATGTATCTGAAGATGTGTCCTGTGTTTAAAGATTCCATAAAGTCTCAGGACCCCATCCATAGTGGGATGGTGTTGAATATCACTTTCTCCTCTGCATTCACTTTAGTAGTTAAGTTGAAGGGCAGAGGGAAAACTAGAAAGGGGGGAAAATATGAAAGGAGTAAAGATGGGTGAAAGTAGGAAAGAGATCAGAGAAGGTGAGTAAGATGAGGAATAAATGAAGCAAGACACAGGCAGGGAGAAGAGAATGAAAAAAGTAGAGAACTGTAGTGGAGGAAGAGAAAAGAAAGCTGTAAGGGGGAATAGAAAAGTATTAAATTAAAAGAATGAGAAAGAGAGAAGGAAATAAACATGGAAAAATAAGAAAACATGTACAACTTTAAGGTTATCAAACAAATGTTTCATTTGTCTTTGATGTAACCTTGATGGAGAGATTGGGGTTCCAGAGACCTCCTTTGAGGTTGTGAAGCCAGGGTAACAGACATCTTGCTGTTCAGTTGGGGAAAGGTAGAGGACTGAGGGCAATACCTTGATCATAGCTTTCTTTTTCTGCTCATTCATGCATTGTATAGATCTTAAGACCAGAAGAGACCATCATAATATTCTAGACTTTAACATATGGTCAGTTCATAACTATTCTGTCATGGATTTGGAATCACTGATAGTAAGAAAATTCCATTGTAGAATTCTAAACTATTTCACACTTAGGTGCCCTTTTTATGAACAAAACCGTTCAAGGGAAGCTATGAAATACATTTCATACATATTTCATCCAAGAGTATTTATCGATTAAATCCATGCATAGGCAGTTTAAAAAAAAATTAGTTCCTATTAAGTGGTGGAAAAGACTTACTAGAACATTGAATCAACCTCCAATGGAGGAAGTAAGAATTACAGCTGCTGCTATATTTGATCTTAGGGGAAAAAAATAATTACTCCGAATTTTTAAAGAGTACTACATTTTTAAATAGTATTAAAAATAGAGCTGTGTTTCTTAATGTATGTTTATATCTAATAGATACAAAAACTCCTCTGGTGCAATCCTGTAAATATCTATAATGATGGCCACACTCTTCTACTCTCATAGGAACCATTTAGAAGTTAACCTTGAGATGTAAATGCAAATGATTATGGCTCTTGTAAACCGCTCTCAGTAGGGATTTATATGAAAGTGTCCACACAATTCTAATGTTTTAGAAGACAAGGAAATATGTACAGGCTTTTTCTCTTTCAGATATAAATTACTGTAACTGGATTGGTCAAAGTAAGGTAAATATATAGAAGAGATGATTTTCTTATTGGACGTAGGCTCTTTAGCTCATCTCATGACACATAAAGCTGGAGTGAGCTGTCACAGTGCTGTGATTCATAATCAGTATTTGAAAACATAAGTGAATAAAGATGTGCTGCTGTTATTAAACTAAGCTGCAGGCAACTTCAGGCATTGAGCTTTTATTAGCAAAGTTGGCTATGGTTATATATAGCATATTAAAGAATATTTGACTTCACTTCTTTTTTCTTTTTTACATTGCTGTACACTGTATGGCTATTGTTTTCCTGGGGCATATATGATGTTCATTTCAGGAGTTGTTTTAGTTGTGTCCTGACCACAGCAGTGGCACAATATGATACTAGTCAGGTGTTTAAGTTTCACTTTCAAGCTATTTCCTTCACCCTTTTACCACCATGAGAACACCTCAGAAACAGAGCAGAGCAGCCATTATTTGATGGAAGGAAGAAATTTGTGCAGCTCTTCTGTGGGAGTGGGGCTGAAGGATTCCAGGAGGAACTGCACCCAGCTCTCATTTTGCCAGAACGATAGTTCCCAGTAAGAATACATCATTCTGAGGGAATCCTCAGGCCTCTTAGAAACACATGGAGGACCACTGTTGGTGGAGAAGTTCAGGCATTACAAAACAAGCAGAAAATAGCTTTAATGTCAATGCAGTATATTTAGTATCAGAGGGGTAGCTGTGTTAGTCTGGATCTGTAAAAGCAGCAAAGAGTCCTGTGGCACCTTATAGATTAACAGACGTTTTGGAACATGAGCTTTTGTGGGTGAATACCCACTTCGTCGGATGCAACAAAATGTCGGATGCATCCGACAAAATGGGTATTCACCCACGAAAGCTCATGCTCCAATACGTCTGTTAGTCTGTAAGGTGCAACAGGACTCTTTGCTGCTTTAGCAGTGTATTTAGTATGCAAGGATTCAAGAGTGTGTATTAGTGGTAATCATAACATTGAAAGCTCTGTATAAAATTCCGCTAATCAATCCTCACAGTATTGTCCCCATCTTTCTGATAGAGATGTATTAAGGCCACAATTTTCAAACACTGAATTAAACACTCAGATGCCTATCAAAGAACCTAACTGAAGTGGTCTGTTTCATTTTGTTGTTTTTAAGATGCTGAAGATGTTTTGAAAATCAGGCCGATTTTATTTAGGTACCTAACTGTGCATTTAGGTATTTAACGCTGGGTACTAAAGCTTGTGAACATTTTGACTGAAGGGCCTGCCTACACACAGTTTGGACTGATTAAACTCTGTCCGTTTAGAAATAGATATTGTTAAATCAGTGCAAGACCCTCGTGTAGCTTCAGTTATATTGACATAAAGGGGATTATATTGAGAGAGATTGTTTCCATAAATTCACTTGGCCATTGACTGTGTCCAGAGCACTGCCAGTTCATAGCAGGGCAGCTCTCAGTCCCTTGGCCACAGTTTTAAGCAAATTGTACATGATAAAAATTTACCATGGTAAGATGATTAAAATAAGGCAACCTGTGTCAGTGTAGTTGTGTGTCTCCTAAAAGAAGTGGGCTAAGAGTTTTAAATATCTTTCTTGATTATGGCATTTTAAGACTGATACAGTGTGTAAAGGAAGTAAAAGCCCAACTGTTTTCTAATATCCAAATGAGAAAACAGTGGAACCCTGTGCAAAAATCCAGGTGGAATCTTCCACTTCGATTCGGGGCTGTTGGCAGTAGAACCAGACAGACATTGTGCAGACTAGTTGGAAGGAATTCTGCTTTCTCTCATTCCTTCTTCTTCACTATGATACTCACAACATGTGCAAAGCTGGTCTCAGCAATTCCCTTCCAGACCAAACTGCTTTCCCCTCAAGGCTGGTATAAACAGCAAGGTAGAGGCATCCAGTTGAGAATGTCCATGCTCACACTCTGTCTACCCCAAGGATCTTCCCCTCCCTTCTCCAACAGGCTGTATATGACCTATTCTGCACGTTTGGCATACTGGCTGCACCTATGGTGCGGTCTGTTAGAGCATGATTGGGGGTGTAATACACTTGCTTTTTCCTCTGTCTTTGCACATAAAACATATGGAGAGAGCAATGTTTGTGTCCTGTGACTGCAGGATTTTGAGTGGACACACTAAAGGAAGCAGGTCGTGACACTGGCCTCTGTTAAGGGAGTGAGTTAATAGTTTCATGCATTGACATAAATCAAATCAGAATTTGTCCCTTTTTCACGGAATCCTCTAATTGACCTGATCTCAGTCTTTCTCCTTCATCTACATTTTTTCCTGATTCATGTTAGAAACTCCAAGTCACAGAACAAAGAAACAAAGTTTGTATTTTCAAAGAAAAAAGGGGGATGGGAGGGTTGGTGAAAACAATCCTGGCAGCTGTACTCTGTCGCTCAGTAAATTAGGGCTTTTTACTTGCTCTTTTCAAGGATGTGTTTAGTCTAGATTCCCTTGATTTATATATCTTTTTTGGCTAGGTTGTATTTTTTATGCAGATTTCCAATGATTTTCATTCAAGTTCATGTTTTCCTAGGACAAGAGACTGGTTTGAGGTGAATGTGAGTGAACTTAATCCTTACAATGTTTTCCTCCTCAAATCTTCATTTATAGAATTGTTTAGCCTTCAAAGGCTTTGCCCGTTATGTGCTACAAAAAGAATCCAAAATAGACAGAGCTTGGAATTGCATTGGGAAATCATCTTTATTTTTCCTCTCACAGAAATGGCAGTGCATTGAGGATTCTTCTGGCAAGCTTCGAATACACAAGTGTAAGGGATCCAGCGACATGTTCACCATCAGAAAGAGAACGCGAAGCATACACTCCCATGGATACAGCAATAAAGACAAAGAATGCATCTGTGCAGATGCTGATTACCGAACCAGCAGGACCCAGAGAAAAAATCAAAGACAGTTCATGAGAAACCCCGGTGCCCAAAGTAGGTGATCTCAGAGCTCTTAGATACTCAGGAAAGGGGGCATTGGGTTAATTGAGCGGTGTTTTACCAGCAAGGAATCGTTTTCACCTGGATATATGATGAATGCACATGTAGTTCGCAGTCGGTACTTGAGTAATTACTGCTTTAAAAACAAATCAAAAGTTACCAGAAGCTGTTATCACAATAATCAATGTTATTTAGGCCAGTTTGTAGCAATGATGATGTTTTGGTGCCACCTACTGTATGGGTTGGAGATAAAACCTGCAGAGTAAATTACAGAATCTAGGTAATTATTACAGTAGCCTAAGCAAGCATTTTCTTTCATTACTAATATTCAGTTAACATGTTCGGATATTTGCAGTAGACTTTTTTTGTTTTGTATTTTATTTTTTTTTTGCATCTCAAACATTAAAGCATCCTTATTGCTGTCAAAGTGAAAACCTACTCAGCTGAAGTTTTCAAGTGCCAATAAAACAGCCTGTTTGTAACTTCATGAGTTATAATCTAGTGCTCTCTAGTGGAGTGTGATGTAAAGGGAAACTGCCTTTAAGTTTTAAAATACCAGTGCTTAATTTTCTGTGTTAATGACTGAGAAAACATACCTACTTTAAAAATAATGTAAGGTGTAAAATAATATAAGAGTGACAATATTGGATCAGACTAATTGTCTGTCTAGCCCCGAATCCTGTCTTCCAACAATGGCAAATGCCAGATGCTTCAAAGGACATCAACAGAACATGGTAATTACCAAGTGGTCCCTGTCGTCCAGTCCCATCTGTCAGTCAGAGGCTTAGGAACACCCGGAGCATGGAGTTGCATCTCTGACCATCTTGGGTAATAGCCATTGATGAACCTATCCTCCATGGACTTACCTAATTCTTTTTTGAATTTAGTTATAGTTTTGGCCTTCACAACATCCCCGGCAACAAGCTCCACAGGGCGACTGTGTGTTGTGTGAAGAAGTACTTGCTTTTGTTTGTTTGGAACCTTCTGTCTATTAGTTTTATTGGGAGACCACTGGTTCTTGTGTTATGTGAAGGGATAAATAACACTTTCTCCACACCATTCATGATTTTATAGACCTCTATATGTGAAGGAATAAATAACACTTCCTTATTCACTTTCTCCACACCATTCATGATTTTATAGACCTCTATCCCCCCTTAGTCATCTCTTGTCTAAGCTGAATCATACCCGTCTTTTTAATCTCTCCTCATATGGAAGCTGTTCCATACCCTTAATCATGTTTTGTTGCCCTTCTGTACCTTTTCAAATTCTAATGTATCCTTTTTAAGATGGAGTGACCAGAACTGCTTTCAGTATTCCAGGTGTGGCTGTACCATGAATTGTTACAGTGGCATTATCATATTTACTGTCTTATTTATCCCTTTCCTAATGGTTCCTAAAATTCAAAGGTTTTTTGGACTGCTACTGCACATTGAGTGGGTGTTTTCAGAGAACTATCCACACTGACTCCAAGATCTCTTTCTTGAGCAGTAACAGTTAATTTAGAACCCATCATTTTGTGTGTATAGTTGGGATTATATTTTCCAATGTGCATTATTTTACATTCATCAACACTGAATTTCATCGGTCATTTTGTTGCCCTGTCACCCAGTTTTGTGAGATCCCTTTGTAATTCTTATCAATCAGCTTTGGATTTAACTATTTTGTGTCATTTTGTATCATCTGCAAACTTTGCCACCTTACTAGTCACCCTTTTTTCCAGATCATTTATGAAAATGTTTAACGCTGTTCCCAGTGCAGATCCCCAGGGGACACCGCTATTTCCTCTCTCCATTCTGAAAACTGACCATTTGTTCCTACCCTTTGTTTATAATAGGTAATAATTGGAGATATACCAATCTCCTAGAACTGGAAGGGACCTTGAAAGGTCATCTAGTCCAGCCCCCTGCCTTCACTAGCAGGACCAATTTTTGCCCCAGATCCCTAAGTGGCCTCCTGTTTCCTGTCTTTTAACAAGTTACTGATCCTTGGGAGGACCTTCCTTCTTATCCGATGAGTGCTTAGTTTGCTAAAGAGCCTTTGGTGAGGAACCTTGTCAAAAACTTTCTGAAAGTCCAAGTACACTATCTCCACTGGATCACCCTTGTCTCCATGTTTGTTGACCTCCTCATAGAGTTCTAATAAATTAATGAGATATGATTTCCCTTTACAAAAGCCATGTAAAGGGCTTAACAAAAATATATATTCTGTTTCTTCACTGAGATTGGCACTTTCCATCAAATGCTTAAACTTCTCATGTTTGGTGTGTTTTCTGTTCTAACACTCTTGCCAAGAGCAGCTGGGTTAAGGTAGCCTGAGTCAAGTACAGACTGTATTTCACTGGGTCTAGACAGCATTGTGGGTTATGAATTTGCATGAAATTTCGTATAAGCATACAAAAATTTTACAAACATTACAGGAGGCTGCACTTATATATGATGTTACAGAACAATTATGATACTATATTGTATTATTTCAGGTATAGCCTGTGATGATATAATTAAAGCCTGTAACATTCTTCAGAGGACAGAAGTTACGGTTGCGCATTCAGCCATAACTTGGGCATTTCCTGACTTTGGGGTCTCTTAATTGTTCAGCCTAAGTGTTGCATTAACATAGTTTCTCGTATTTAATAATGTTGTACTCTAATGAACTCCATTAGAATTGACTCTTGCTGGCTAGAATCAGAATCGTCTGTATGTCAGAAGCAATCAGCTACTGGAGCGTCTCCTGGAAAGCTCTGTTTTTGGAGCAGCAAGATCCAAGTTCCGTCCCCACTATCAAAGTAAAGTTACAACTGGCCATAGTGACAGCTGTGAAGCCCTAGAAGGCCATGGATTTGTTACAATACAAATCCTTGGCTTTCCAGACTATCTCTATAGCAATAGTTGTTGCAGTTCTTTTCTGTGGCTTACGGGTTGTCTTCCTATGCATGAAAATTATTTTGCCTCATTTTTCACTTTATCCCCTCTTTTTTCACTAATAAATAAAGCTGGCAAGAGTCTGGAAATGTGATTATTTTCAATTCAGACCTGAGGCTACCTCACATCTTTGCACAGAAAAACACCTGGAGGGGCCAGGTCAGGGCAAAATCTCTCTGAGATCCAATTTGTGAAGTTTCCTTCAACCATCCTCTGTTGGGAGAACTTGGGATTTAGGGAGTCAGAACAGCACAGGTTTTGAAGTCAGTGCCATTTCCGATTTCTGAAAACCAGGAGCCTTTCTATAGAGACAGCCAAGCTACTGCAGAGATTGCTTCTATTCTGCTGGTGCCCCTTCCATCAGGAGCTGTGCTGCCATTGGCTGCTCAGTAACAGCCATGAAGTGGACTCAGTGGAAACATTGAGCTGTTAGCTTTATTGCCTCCCTGTATCTGTGTGGAAATCTGTGAGCAGAGCAAGCTCTGGCACTACAGAAAGGAGCATTTCTTCATTCCCTGTCCCAACCTAACCTCTTTCTTCAAATCCCCTCTGGGTTCCATCCAAGCAACATACAATTTGAAGGGCCTGGTGGGGCACAGTGTAAGGACAGCTCAGGCCTCAGTTTTTCAGACTACTTAGTAATAAGATTGGAATATTTTCCAAACTTTCCATATCAATCATTTGATTAATAAAGAGCATGGGAGGCGTTTGTAGCTTTGCAAGGGTCGATTTCAGTTCACCCTGCAAATCTTTGCCTATTCCTTCACTATAGACAATAGGTTTTTACATCAGAGAGACTTTGTAACTGGTTTTCTCTTCTGAAAGGTGTACATCTTCACTGACTCAGTAGGACACTTTTTTAGAGCTGACAGCAGGTATCCACTGAAACAGTTTAGGAGAATTATGTCATTTGAAAAAAATGTTAAATGAGGCTCACTATCAATGCTTCCAGAAGATTCATGCAGAGAGCTTCTGTGTAGTTGTCTCAGAGAAACTAACAGAAAGCTTGTGATATGATCTGCAGTATCTGTCACTCCATACCTTTTCAGAACTCTCCAGGAATCATTTCATCCTCTGTTATACTACAAATTAACTGAGAACTTTTAATAACAACAGTCATTTTACGTAGAGTGTTGCATATCACACATAGATTTTGAGTGTTGAAATATTTTACCTATTCCATCTTATCCCACAACACACTAGGACTGGACTTTTAACATACCATATATACTTGTTCATTAGCCCCTTTCGTTTATAAGCCAACCCCCCAAGATGGATAGGTAAAAATAGCAAAAACTGTTTGACCCTTTCATAAGCCAACCCTATATTTCAGGGGTTTGAAAACTTTGGCTCCCGGCCCATCAGGGTAAGCCGCTGGCAGGTTGGGACATTTTGTTTACCTGGAGCATTCACAGGCATGGAGCCCCTCAGCTCCTTGTGGCCATGCTTCACCATTCCCAGCCAATGGGAACTGCGGGAAATGGCACCACTTCCCGCAGCTTCCATTGGCTGGGAACGGAAAACTGCGGCCACAGGGAGTAAAAAACTAACCAAACAAAAACACCTTAACAATGTTTTAGAAGGTATTTAACATGTTATTTGGAACTTTTTTTTTTAATATCTCTATCTTTAAAGCCAGGTGTCTTAGTTACCATGAGTCCACCTGTACAGGACTTGCAGCAGCTCATAAAAACTTCTGTATTTCTATACATTTCTATAGTTAAAGTTGTGACATTTCTAAGTCCGGAGTCTCAGGCCCTTACAGGGATAGAAATGAGTGCTGGATCCCCATGAGAGTGGGAAAATCTTGTCATTTCTAACTCTGCAATGCAGCAAAATATCAGAGAGCCATGATATGCGTATACCTTGAAAAGCCATCTCGGCTACATAACTGAATCTTGTCCTTTTAATATCTAACTTTGAAAGGAAAAAGTGCCACCATCTCTTAAACAAGTGATTTTGGACCCCTACACCCTGATTCTCAGAGGTACTGAGCTCCCACAGTTCCCATTGATTTCAGTTGCAGATTTGGTTGCTCAACATGTCTGAAAATCAGGCCCTGGATGTATAAAGTTGAGTACATAAAAATTACAGCACCCAAAATAAGAGGCCACTTCTTCAAATTTGGACCTTAATTTGCCAAAGATCATCAAGGAAATCTTTGCAAAGCCAGAAATAGATCTGCGATCTCTAAGTTTGTGCCTTGTTACAAGTACATCCTTCTTGCCCTTTGAAATTTGTTCCCTGTTTTTGTATATCTATAAGCATGAATATGTTTTCCTCTTCTGATGCAGAATACAAACCCCGATTTGTTCATACTCGCCAAACTCGGTCCTTGTCTGTGGAATTTGAAGGTGAAATATTTGACATAAACCTGGAGGAGGAGGAACTACAAGTGTCGCAGTCCAAAAGTATTAGTAAGCGTCATGACACTGAAAATGAGGAGGATTCAGAAGACAGTGATGATGGTGGTGAAGGTGAAGAAGAAGAAATGATAGCTGATGGCACCAATGCTGTTGGCCAACCTGATTCCGTCAGAGTGACACACAAGTATGAATGCTTTATATCATTTTTCTTAAAGTAAATTTTCTCCCACATTTTGCATTTTCTTCTTTATCCCTATCTTTTTGCTTTTCAGTATTTTACAGTTTATATAACACAACACAATAATATAATAAAAGAATGATTTTATAATTTTGCCCTCTCTTACACAGGTCAAGCCAATGGGATAAGTTGTATCTCTGTAAGTGAGGGCAGAATTGGGCCTAGTGATTCCAACTTTCCTGGCTGTTTGTATTAATGTACAGACTTGGCACCAGAGACTCAAATTAAACCTATGTACAATTGAGTAGGGATGGACAGCAAAGAGTTTTCACATCCTGCAAGAGTTTTTGAGATTTAAAAAAAAGTTCCCATCTCAAATCAGAACAAAAAGTGAAAATCTCAAAAAAAAATTGCAAACCAATAATCCAAAAGAAAGGACCAGGTCAATCAAAACATTTCATTTAGATAATTTCATAATGGTTCATTTCAATTTTGACAATCTATATTTTTTAACCTTTTTACTATAAATTAACTAATATTTCCAAACCAGAAAACAAAACATTTTTTCAAAAGTTTTTCAAATCTGGAGATTCATCAGAACTGACTCTTTTCCACAAACAGATTTGGGTTAAACCAATCGACACTTTCCAGTGAAAGAATGTTTTATCAGAAAATTTCCAACCAGCTCTATAATTGACAACTCACTTGCAATGAAGGGGTTGGAATAGGAGACTCTGTACACCTTTTCCATCTCTAACTCCTATGGGTCCATGACTTTCCATTTTCTTCTGGAGCAGAGGCATAAGGGAGTCAAATTGAAGCAGGGCAGGTGAAGAGTGTGTCCATAGAATCTCAGAAATGCACAGTTATGGAAGTTGAGTGAGAACGTCAGTAAGGGAAATTTTGGGAAAACAGTATGCAGATGTTTCTCTCTGTCTATTTTCAGTTAAAGAGACAAGGTGGGGGAGGGGAAATCTTTTATTGGACCAACTTTTGTTGAACACCTGAAGAAGTCTCTGTGTAGCTCGAGAGCTAGTCTCAGTCACCAACAGAAGTTGGTCCAATAAAAGATATTACCTCACTCACCTTGTCTCTCTCTAACATCCTGGGACCAATACAGTTACAGCAACACTGGATATTCTCAGCTAAGTCAGTCTTGGCCTTCTCACTGTTGTTTTCTCTTGCTAGAACCATCGTCCTGAATAGCTGTCTTTACTCCATATATTTTGTTCATAGTTACAGATACTTTAGCGCGCAACTGTTCACATTATTTACCACTTGAACTTCTGTCACACGGCAAATTGATGAGTCATTAACTCATTGCTTTGGACAATCAAGTCCCATTCTTACCAATTGTGTGCTCATAGATGGGGATTCGTGGTAGTATGCCAAGATCATGAGGAAAAATCCTACCTGTCTGCAGCTGGTGGCTGTACAAGCAATGGCAATTCTTGTTAAATTTGATGGAGTTTTATACTTTGGTTTTGTTTCTGATTGGACTGAGAATCCCCAACATGTTAATGTTATTGCATCTTAACATAGCAGGCACAGAGCCCATGCCAAGGAGGAGTTTTCTCCATGTTGGAGAGAAAACAGATGGAGGCAATTATTTGGAACTACTAAACCAACACACATCCCTGGCTGCTATTGTTGAGTATAAATCAGGGGCAGCCAAATCACGGCACCTGAGCCACATGTGGCTCTTTTACAGTTAAAGTCCACTACAGACCGCCCCCCCCCCTCGAGAACCTCTCCCATTCCTCACCTACCAGACTGGGGGGAGAGGGAGCTCAGGGTTTCTGCCCATCAGGGAGGGGGGGGGGTCTAGAGACTTCAGCCCCATGGGAGGCGCCTGCCAGGGCTCGGGGCTTTCGCCCCTAGCCCCACTACCCTGCCACCAGGGAGAAGATCCAAGGTGCGCTCAGCTCTTAAACTTCCAAAGACTGTAGTCTGCTGCTCAGAGGGTCAGTAAGTTTGGCCACTCCTGGTATATTTTATTACTTACCAGAGGGCGGACTACAACTGGAAAACTTTATGGGGAGGAGAGGACAGGAAGAGACGTTGGAAGAAGGGAAAGAGGTGGATGGGCACAAGGAAAGTTATTGATCTCTCTCCACTGTTCTGCTAAATGGTTCCCAATATATTTGCATCTATAGGTGTTTTATTCTTCCAAATGACACCATTCACTGTGAGAGGGAACTATACCAATCATCCAGAGCATGGAAGGACCACAAGGCCTACATTGATAAGGAGGTTAGAGGGATTTCAAAATCTATTCTTAATAAAGATTCTAAACTCTGATGTCATCACAGTGTAACTCTGCCTATAAATGTGCTTTGCAGATTGAAGCTCTCCAAGATAAAATTAAGAATTTAAGGGAAGTGAGAGGACACCTAAAAAGAAGAAAACCTGATGACTGTGATTGTAGCAAACAGAAGTAAGAAAAATGTACCTGCAGCACTGCTTTTCTCACTGATTTACTTTATGAACTCATGAGCTTTTATACAGTGGGAAAGATTTAACATTGTCTACTGTAAGCTTAATATCCAGATATGGATTCAAGCTGCAGAGTTTGGATCCAGAGACTGAATTCCTCAAAATTTGAATCCAGGATTTTGCTTTAACTCATTCTACAGGTAGGAGCCAGCATGAATGAATGAAGATCCAGATCTGTATTTTAGCATTAGGTGTGTTTGGATTCTGGTTATATATTTCGACCCATCTCTATTAATCATTTTGATATCGTATGTGCTCATACAAGTCATTCCTGCTAGTGAAATAAAACAGACTGTACGTTCAACTAAAACAATAATAGTATCTATTTTAAGTGCAGAACATAAAACAGATGGTGTACTCCAATTTTGCTTTGACTGCAGAAAATGAATTAAGTTTTATCCAGTCATGAAAAGCTGACGTTTTTAATATTATCTGTAGCTATTACAACAAAGAGAAAGGGGTGAAGACCCGAGAGAAACTGAAGAGCCACCTTCATCCATTCAAGTAAGTGTCGTTTTTTCCCTTTGCTATCAGCTGGGCACTTGTTTTATTTTGCTTTTTAGTAACTGTGAAATATCAGTGATGAGCCACAGTCCAAAATGGCTGTTGTACCAGAAGGTGGCAACTTTTGACTAGCTGCCCAATTTGAACCTTCAGAAGCTCAGGACAAGCACTGGGAAATTAAAAACAATGGCACAAATCCCATTGAAATGGTTGAAATGAATCATTCTGGGACTGACTGACCTGATGACCTTTAGTTGGGTCCTGTTAACCTTTACTTCCTATACTTGATACAACATCTGTCCGATTTACTTGTGATGAGTGCATCTTCTCACAATGATAAGAGATGGGCAGGGGAGAGAGAGAGAGAAAGACCACCCTTAATTAGGCTCCCTCTCTGGTACATAGTTTTGAGCATTCAGCCTTTTAAAAAATTAAATAAACATTATTGTTAAAGCCCTTATCAAACAAATAGAAATTAGTCTATGTGAACTACAAATTGCTTCCCCTCTGAACAGAGAAGCAGCACAGGAAGTGGACAGCAAACTTCAGCTATTCAAAGAGAACCGCAGGAGAAAGAAGGAGAGAAAGGGAAAGAGGCGCCAGAAGAAAGGAGATGAATGCAGCCTTCCTGGACTTACATGTTTTACCCATGATAATAACCACTGGCAAACAGCACCATTCTGGAACTGTGAGTATTCCTTATCTCCACATGCAGACTTTAATGAGGTTCATCCTCCTGTCTCATGTGATAATTTCCAGATAGGACAGTCAACGAGGGCATTATTTTGGAAAGCAGGCACTTACGTTCCTGACACAAAATGCACACAAAGTAGTAATTGCCGTGTAAAGAAATTAATGAAGAGCTGCACTTGTAGTTGTTATTTATTTATACAGCAATATAAATACCTAGAGGCCTCAATTAAGATAGTAGAAACACAAAAAAGACATGTTCCTGTGCTTATTTATTACCATCTATTTGGTTTTGTTCCTCATCTTGTAGATCAAGATGTCTAAATACTTCTAATTATGCTGTTCTGTGATCCTGAAAAGAAAAAAAAAGTTCCATTATTTCCTGTGTATATGCACATTTATTTTCCCACCTACCCATATAATACTGCTTGTTAAATCCTGGTAAATGTCTTCTCACTTTGTTAAAGTGAAGTAGAGTGAGGATGAATACAGTGGCTCCCATTTTGCTGTCATTTACACCCATGATTTGAATAGGAGTTACATAGGGAGTCAATCAGGACAGAATTTAATCAGCTGAATTTAGTGTTAAGTTTATTGAGAACATAATAATTATCAGACTCAATGAGACAAAACCATAAAATCTGCTATCATGTCTCTGTGAATAAGGGGAGACCCAAAAACTATCATAATCTTCACATTAGTTTAATATTATGCCAAAATTTAGCAGGAAGAAGGAGGATTTTTCCCCCAGCCCTTAGGGATCATCTCCTGACTTGAAGCAAAATAATTTATTGATAGTCCATGTAATTTTTATCTGGGCTAGTACTATAGCAAACATTACATTTATGGTATCTACAGGACTTCCATTATAAACCCTTGTTTTTCAGTTGTGAGTAACTGATAAACTCTGCTTTGAGGCTGAAAGTTTCAAGGTTTGATCACAGAACAAAGGGGATTGTTTGTTTGTTCATTCTTTTCCACAATTTTTAGGTGTTTTTGCACATGTATAACTTAGGAATAGCTGTTCTATAGAAGCTGAACATTGTCAGGTGGCTAGATCTCACTGAGAACTCGGGACAGATACATATCTGGTAGAAATTGTCATAGTTCCATTAACAGCTGAAATTTTGCCCTTAGTCTTCAGACCAGTTTGTTAAAGACAAGTATTGCAAACTGTGGAAATATGAAGATTGGGGTTTACATTTGTAGTGATATTTTGCACATTTGTAATACAAAACTGCACTGAGAGTTTTGATGGGGTAAGAATTTAGCATAAATTGAGTAAGGACTTCTGGCTTTAACCCAAAGTAATTGATTGATGTTTTTCTTCTCTTTTCCTCAGAGGCAAAAACAAACAAAATCAAACAAACAAAAAAAGCAGGGAAACTGAATACAAAAGTTAGTTAATGCTGATTTTAAGGTTTTGATTTTAAATGCTCTGAAATCAGGAAAAGATAAACATTAAGAGTATCATTGTAACCTTAAATCAGACATTTCACATATATAATATTTTAGGTTAGTAGTTATGCTGTTAAATATAATATGATTTAACCCTCTCATTCTGGTAAACCATCATATTTGTGTGCTGGTTCCACTCACCTCAGAGGGCTGTGTGTCAGTGATGCTGAAAACCTTTTGATGGCGCGTACCAGCGTCCTCCTGGGGGTTTCCATGATGGTGCGCATCACCTCCATTACTGCTCCTCCAGGGCTTCATTCTTCCTACTAGTGCCACTTCACTCCTGCTTGCTAGCCCTGCCTCTTTCCTTTCTGCCTCCAGCTCTGTTACTCTGCTCCTCTTGCTTCATAGTGGCCCCCAGCAACTCTTCCAAATCCCTTCCTCCAGTGCCACACTGCAACATCCCCTGCCAGCTTCTACCTACAATCCAAACCCATCTTCACATTTCCTTTTCCTCCCCTCTCTTTGGTCTCCATAACGTACCTCCTTCTCTCCTGCCTGCCACATTACCTCTCCCTCTCATCATGTATACTCCCTAACAAATGGAGCTCAAGCCACAGCACTGACAACATACAGACAGCTCTCACTAGCTTCTAGAGGAGTGCAGAATAGCACCATGTGGGTGGAATTGTCTGTGAAACATGCATCCTATATGTTCAATGAGGTTAAGGTTACTTTTAGAACATCGGTGAAAATTTTACCCTGACTTGTATACTAAGCAACTCCATTGAATTTCATTCTGCATGAGCAACTGAGGACAAGAACTTTTTTTTTTAAGGCTTACATCCTGTTCATCCCAGAGAAGTCAGATTTACATCATGTGTCAGTCGAGGCAGAATTTTGCCTGTTATCCACAGGATTTCATGTCTCCTGTTATTTAAAACGCATAAGAGTTTTCATATATGTTTTTGTATTTCAATAACTTAGGAAATATTTGTGTTTCTGAATAGAATTTAATGGTTTATTTTTAAAACTAAAGAACTTTTCAGAAAAATAAAGTAAAACGATTAAAATCATAAAAGTTTTACTAACAGAAAAGCAATGTTTATTATTTTATATCTAAAGCTAATCATTTTCTCCCAATTACAGTGGGGTCTTTCTGTGCTTGCACAAGTTCAAACAACAACACCTACTGGTGTTTGCGAACAATTAATGAGACACACAATTTTCTCTTCTGTGAATTTGCAACCGGATTCTTGGAATATTTTGATATGAACACTGATCCCTATCAGGTAAACCAATTTCTATGTTACAAACTCTTCAGCACTAATATTCTGTATGTTTGCACTCTTGTTAACAAATATTTCTTTTTTTCTGATGCCCAGCTGACAAATACAGTACACACAGTGGAAAGAGGCATTTTGAATCAATTACATATACAGCTAATGGAATTGAGAAGTTGTCAAGGTTACAAGCAGTGCAATCCACGACCTAAGGGACTTGAAACAGGTAAAAAAGAAAAAATCTGAAAGAAGGCACTATTCATGTATGTTTTTATTAGGGTGTCTTTTGTTTTCTTCATTACTAAGTGGATCAGTTACCTCTCTCTTTCTCTCTCTCTCTCTCTCTCTCTCGCTCTCGCTCTGAAAACCTTGCGGTTAATTGTGCATACAGCATTATTAGTCCATTGCAGATATGTTTCACTGCAGCTATGTAGGGTTACTGTACATGGACATACAAAGTATTGGGCAGGAAGGTGACCAAGCCATTACACTAAAAAATAATAGAAGAACATGCTAATGCTGCTTAATTACACTCTAGATAGCTTTGTAGGACTTTGTTTCCATTCTCTCCTACAGGATTAATTTTGTTAGTCTTTGCTTCCGAATAGCACCCCACCAAGGAGTGATTAACTGCAAACTCTACATTGCAACTGAGAATGTATGTTGCAGACTTTTAATGAACAGATATCTCCTCTGTTTTTCAGGAGAGCAATCCTTTACTATGAGCAGTCCTTTACAAATATTCCTGAATTTAAAAAAAAAAGTGATATTTATACTTCACTTATCTGGAATTTGTTGCACTTCATTTTGGGTGACCTTAAACTGTGCTTTTACAGGAATATTCTCTTCATATTTTATGCCATTGCTTCTTTATTCTTCTCTCCTTTTCCCATGAAAATTATTTTAATTTATAATTTCTAATCTGATTTTTGTGGGATTTTTTCAATTCTTTGAACACATCTTTCAGGAAACTTTTGTTGGACTGCAGCTCTGTCTAGATTTAACACAATACATTTCTTTTTAGGATTAGATGCTGTGCATGGAAACTACATTGTGAATGGTTTTTACAAGTTCTAAACACTAACAAAAGTTACTCTTGTATTTTCCTATATCAGGAAATAAAGATGGAGGAAGCTATGATCCACACAGGTATCCACACTTTTTTATTCTCCTCAGCAGCTTCTTTCCAAATAATTGCATGATCCAGTCCATTTCAACTAATGTCTGTATCCTGCCATGTTGCAAACAACATAGCTTTTGGTGCATGCATTTTCTAACAATATTCTCCACTGAACTTGGCCATTGGTTATTAGATCTGCCATTCTGCATTTAACTTAGCTCATTGTCACGGCAAGACTTCATGCAGCTCATTTTAATTAGTCCACGCCTGTATTCTTATATGCTTATATTGGGAATCTATGCAAAAAGAACAAACTGTTTGGGGGGGGGGGTTAAATGTAAGAAGACTATACAGCTGCTTTGTAAATGTAAAACAAATGTGTTTAAATATAACCTCTGATTTCTATATACTCCAAGGGCCTGAGTAAGCCCTCATTGAAGTCAATAGCTATATTCCCACTAACTTCAGTGGGCATTGGATGAGGCCCCTACTGGTTGAAACAGGGGTGAGCTTGCTGTAGATAAGCATACTGTATGCACACCACTCACTGCTGCGAGTGAGGAAAACAGATCCGGGGAGAGAGTAGAAAAAGGGACAGAGACATTGAAAAAGCTGAAGTCATAACATCACTGTATTGGTATCTGCAGCACTGTCCACTCTTCAGGTTAAGTGTAGAATTAATGGTAGAAAATGATCCAGGATATTTGGGCTTGGTTCTGTTCTCATTTTCCATCAATTTTACACCTTTGCAGCTTCATTCACTTTGTTGGAATTACACGAAATTTACACCAGCGTATGTGAAGGCATAACTGGGCCTCAGGAGACTACAGTTGTATAAATGGTCCATTTTCTGGGGAGAGCAAAGAGTGTGTGATTGTTAGCTCTGTGTAGCAAACCCAGCAGTCAGGAAACAATTAAAATAATCACATCTTGATGTTTTATAAATCTCTAATTTAAGCAGCTGTTTCCCTGGAGAGCCAAGTTTGTATTTTTCCCAATTGTGTAGTTTCATGACTGAGGATCTGATGAGCTGTTCTGGGAAATCTCATGTTCTTTCACAGGTTTGCGCATCTTCTGCTAAAGCCTGATGGGAAACAGTTATTTACTACAAAGGGAGAATGAGATTCTTGGATTCTGTTGGTTTTATTTTTTTAATCTCTCCTATGAAGACTTTCTTGCAAGCATTTCTTTTGCTACCTTTGACTTTACGTCTACCAGAGATGGCATTTTTATGTTGTAGGGCTGCATGAAATAATATAGCACCATATATCATTAAATTACATCTTGACATAAAGTCTAGTAGTGAAATCATTCTAACCACTGACTCACCAAGTCATTTAAAATTATTCTATTGGGAAGAGTAATAGGTGTAGCACAATTAAAATAATACTGACCTGTAAAGCGCATTATTAGTGTTTCCCAAAGCGCATTATTAGTGTTTCCCAAAGGTCAAAGGTATTTGTGTCAGACCCATCAGACCCTGTGAATATGTGACATTTATAAAAGAAACCTTAACCATTTCTTAGTAATCTTGGAAAGGAATCTCCGAGAGGCATCTGTTCTTCATGTACCCAAACTGTGCAGAATTAAAAAGGATGTAGCTTTGTGCTGTTGTGAGTCTCTTAAAATATTGCTTGGGTATTATGTGGGCCTGCTTAGTAGCTCAGCTTAGATGTATTGATATTTTAAATACTTTAGTTCAGAATTTAACACACAACTAAATGTGGTGATTTATGGCCAGTACCACCATATTAGCTGTGTTGTGGCTGCAGGCATGCATGTCCGCACAGTTTGTTTAATGCCTATGTAGAGACGGAATGAACACTGCATGCCCATTTCTACCTCTGGATGCATTCAGGAAGCACCTATTATGGGACCTCTGTGCCACACATGTGCATTGAAGGGCAGATCTTGACTCTACATAAACAGCTGCCCAGAGTAGCCATGAACTATACACACAGGCTGAGACTTTCCAAGCTGCTTCGGGATTTTGATGCCCATTTGCCATTATTCTTAATGGGATGTGAGTATCCAAATTCCTTAGGAAGCTTCAAGGAATCTCAGCCATGAATAACAGCTTGAGTAATGTTTGAGAAGAGAATCCCAAGATGTGTGCTTATGTATGTAGCCTTAGCAGCATTTTTCTACATTGGGTCTTAGCCTGTTTATCTGATAAAATGCAAAATACTTTAAAAACAAAAGCACTTCATATTAATCAGATACAATTTTTCCCTATGTTCCTTCTCTGTGTTTATTTTTAACAAGATTTGATTTATTGCAGGGGAAACATTTTTCTGTTTTCCTTTATACTTTTATCTTAATTTATGAAACCTCTCAAGTTCATTCTCAAGTTGTGGCTTTACAGCATCAGAAATAACTCACTTACCCAATCAGCATGCAGTCAGTTCTAGAAAATGAGAATATTGTGTTCCCTGTTGGTTAAACTGCAGTATAAGTTATTCTGTTTTTCTAATATCTTAAAAAAAAAGTTGCACATCCTGGCTGCTGTTAAAGCCATTAAACAGCTTCTGCTGCCATCATGGCCCTGAAATGAGACTTGTTTGGCTAGTTGGCAATGGGATTTTCATTATATCAATTTGTTTCTCTATATGTCACTCAGAATAGTATGTCATTTGGTAGTTAGCTCCCTGATGAAATGACAATGGTCCTACTATAACAGCATAGTAAAATTGTAATTATTGTAGTGTCTGTACTTAAGTTGATGCATTGGAGAGTTTTAAGGGTAACTTTCATTAATGGTGCCTCCCTCTTATTACCTCATCTAGTCTCTTTTCCCCACAAGAAAGTCACCAGAATGTTGATGGGAAAATAGATCTCTGTGTCTACAGTGTTGCAATTTTGTAGTTCTCAGTGAGTTTTTTATTGTTGGGTTTTGTTTCTTATCCTTTTTCAGAAATCCCCAAAAGAGGCACATTTAACCAGCAGGCTCATGTTCTCATAATCATATCTGTTAATACACTAACAAACCAAGAGAGACTTTGCTGACCCAGTTTCAGTAGCCGGTGAAGTGGGGTATAATGTGGGATATGAAGTAAACTGATACACTGTATGGTGTGAGCTGGGAGAGTGAGTTACAGATTTGCCGTCAATGGATGTTTTTTGCCTTGAGCTACACTAAGGATGAAATTCATGCCCCAAGCACAAAGTCCAGTTTCTAGGGTTTTGTCAGGAGGATTCTGAAGGAAATAGGAGGATGCATTTCCACTTACAGGTGGGAAGTATGGCTATTGCCACGCTGCACTGTCCAAGTGGGGCATGCCACTTAGCAGTGAACCAGAACATTAGATATAAGGTTCCCTGACTTGGCCTATCTTTTATCTACAACTCCAGATTACATTTGCTTACAGGAAACAAACAGTGAATTGAATTAAAATAGAAAAATCACCACCACGCCCAACACCTGCATTTACTCCTGGAATTAAAATATGTCAAAACTTGCCTAAAAGCATTCACAGTTGAGTGGTTTTCCTATTGAAAACATGTCTTCCTTACAGTTCATTGGTTCACAACGAAGATGGCAACTTCTGTGAAGTATGGTCACAGCCATTCATTGACATAGACCTTTGTGGGGGGATTAATATAACTATTTATCCAGCTACACAAAGATTTGATAGAAGAATACTGGCATTTCCAAAATACTTCCTTAAATAGTTTGATGGCAGTTATGCCTATAAGATAAGGGACCAGATTCATTCCCCACTCAATTCTCTTTGTACCAATCAGGCAGTGCAAAGAGAGCAGAAACCTTCTTCAAGTCTCTTGCTGAGGATGTCTGTCCATCCCCTCAATGCCTAGTGCAGGAGGTGTGGCCAGAATACAATGTGCTCCAACAATCCCCAGCTGGCGTATGATCCGTAGGGGACCATAGCCATCAGGCATATTTTAAAGCAGCCCTCTGGATGCTTTAATCTGTACTCAGGGCCAGGAAAGGAAATAGGGAGCTCTGACAGGCTCCCTTAAGCCTCTTTGCTGCTATGCCCAGTATAAGGCGAATATAACAGAGAATCCGGCGTATAATTTTCGGGCACATTTTTCTTCCATGCCTCACCAATGGAGAATGACAGAGTTAAAATTTAACACTTGATTAATACTGTCAATAAATGTAAATCTCCAGGGCATTCAGAGAGAGAGTTTGAACATCTTGGGCAAATCCTGCCTCTAGCACACAGTCTGAATAACCAAGCTATGTGCCGCAGAAGGGTTTCTGTGATGGCCCTGGTTAAAAATATCCACATACTCTTGCCTGGGCTGTATGGTTACTACTTCAGCCCTGAGGATGATACAGTCCTTGCAGTTCCTATGGCTGGTGAATCCAGGTATATGAGCATTTACTCTCCTGTCTCTAGTTTACTAGATCTAATGCAAGGAGCTCCGTGGAGTTAGCCTCCACACCATCCGTGGGTCATCAGCATCCTGCTCCTGTCTGTGCAGCAGAATACAGTTCCCTCTGTGGATGGAAGGAGGGAGGCAGGATTTGCCCCTTATAATAATATTAACCAATGAGTATGATCTGTAACATCAAAAACATTGGTACATTTTGCATTTGGAAAAGTTGCTGTATAATGCATTTGCTTTGTGCAGGGTTTTCCCATAGAATTTGACCAAAGCCCCTCAGTAACTCCCACCATGTGTCTTTGAGCTTCTTCCAACCACCAAATGACAGTTTTTACTGAAATTGTTTTGAATGTTTTATGTTATAAACAAATGTTCATGTCAAACTCAGCCAGACTGGCTATCACAATGTTTCTCAAGCAGGGCAGCTTAGCTAGATATTAATCCTTCCTCCTAATGTTGGCACTTTAGGTTGAAGCTGAAATGTAAAACTTATGTTTATGGGTAGGATCAGGTCAATCATTTTAGGATGGGGAAGTATTACAAGAGTTGCTAATTTACACAGAGTTACCTTGTTGTGATCTTTAGAATATTTGATGTTTCTTTATGAAATTCAGGTTCTCGCCAGCCCATTGTCTACACCTTGGCTTTGGCCATCATTGATTGTCACATTGCAGGAAAATGTGTTGAGTATCAGAACCTAGTTCCTGCATTCTGTAAAAAAAGTTGCTCTTGGAACTTTATTATAACTGCTCAGTTCCGTTTATTCACCTGATCATTTTAATAGATGCTTTTAGTGCATCAGTGATGCTTGATAAGTAAAATGTTAAGCTGAGCCACATGCCTTTTTTTCTTTAAGAAAGAAATTAGCTTTCTTCTTTGAATCCTTTATAATGTACCTTTTTACAGGCAGAAAATCATTGTCACTTTATTTTGCTTTATAAGGATGGCTCTCACATGACCATTCAATGTTTCTTGCATTGTGGTTGATTTCCTTGCATCTCTTTCAGAAAGAAGAATAACACAACTTTACTCTTCCCCTGCTCAGTCACCAGAACCAGTAAACACAGCCAGTCCAGAGAGAGAGGATTTTCTGTTGTAAGGAATTTGCCAGTTGGTGGTAGGGCTACTAAATTGAAACATAGGACCATGGAGACAAATGAACACTGGGAGTGGGAGTGTTAAAATAGGAGCTGGCACATCAATTTGTAAGGAAAGGATATATTTTTAGAAGATACTATTAGAAAAGTTAAAATATTTCCATTTGTATGTAGTTATGTTAAGGCCAATTTATGTGTAAGATTCAAGCACTTCCCATTGCAGGAATCAATGCCCAAACTCTCCTTGACTCCAATGGAGTAGGCTCAAGTCCCAAATTAGCAAACAAAGAACCTCACGAGTGTTTTTCCAAGCCAGACTTTCATCTCTTGGCACTGCCACAGTGTGATGGACTATGTGTCTTCTCACAAACTCTCAAAGCCAGCAGTAAAGCAAAGAGTAAAAGCTATGAAGGAATAGGTAGCTACGTCCAGTCTCCTCTGGGCTATGTGAAACATGAGAATTTGAGATGAGGCTGAGACTGGTTATGTTTTCATAGTTTTTTATTCAAAAACCAAAGTTATTGAAAAATACATCCATGTAAGATGAAATGTGTAGAAATGTCATCAAATGAATGTGATTGAATGTGATAAAAATGTAAATGTCTAATTTGTTAATTTATTTATTAATTGAATAATCAAATAAGAAGCTGGGTTTTGACCGGCTGTCTGTGACAAAACATGTCCTCAGGTTATCCCAAATTACAAGTCCTTGTGATGACTACACTGTTCTGAAGGAGCAGGGACTCGCCACTCACTGATCTGAAACTTCATTCTTGTGTGATATGCTATAAGTTGTGACATCCTGGCCAGACTTCCATTTTGTATATGGAGTTTGAATAAACAGCTGGGTTTTGACTGCCTGTATATGACATGATGTGCCTCGTGTCACCCCAAGTGACACATCGCTGTGACTGTTGTACTCCTCTGAAGAAGCTGGGACATTGCACTCTCTGACCCGAAGCTTCATTGTTGTGCAATATGCTGTGAAGTGCGACCCCACTTCTATATTGTGGATGGCATTCTAATAAGGAGCTGGATTTTGAGTGGCTGAATATGACAAATATGTCTCAAGTCCCCCCAAGTAACAAGTCTCTGTGAACATTATACTCTTCTGAAGTAGTCAGAATATGCCACCTGAGGCTTTGTTCCTGCGAAATACATTGCCATGCATCTGCCCCCACTTTAGTATTGCATGGCAGGGTTTGAATAAGGAGCTGGGTTTTGACTCGCTGTATGTGACAAAATATGTTTTGGGTCCCTCCAGATGACTTGACTTGTCCCCATGACCGTTAGATTGTTCTGAAGGAGCAGTCACCAGTCTGAAGCTTTGTTCTTGAGCAATATGCTGTCACATGTCATGTCCCTGGCACGTCTACTTCCATATTGTATGTAGGGCTTGAATAAGGAGCTGGATATTTATTGGCTCTACGTGGCAAATATTACCTAATCTATTGATTTTGTATTAATTTATATTGACTACTTAAGAATTCCCATTAACACACTGAGGTTTTGTAGGTTCTTGTGCCAAGATCAGGCCCAGGAATATTAAAATTAAAGTTTAGTTGGGAACCCCAACATGCACAGTTGCAACACTCACAATTAGGAAAAATCTTCTGTTTTCAGTTAGCAAGTTACAAATACTCTAACACAGCAAGGTAGATAGAGATAATACAGAATATTATCTGTATTATCTGTCCCCTTCCCCCGTGAACATCCATCTGCTCTCACCATCCCTTGCAAAAGGACCTGAAGTGCTAATTACCCTCATCATCATCCTCACCGTCAGCAGTGCTTGTCATCCTGGCATCTCCCAAGAGTTACATCTCCCAAGGCACACAGGCTGGGATACGACTTTTATAATGTGTTACGCTGACACCACTATACCTAATGCATGTGCCACAGGGGTTTCAGCCCCTTTTCCTTATTTGTAGTTTCTCATGCTACTAATGTTGGGTTGCCCTTCTCCCATAGATTATTAGAGCTTTTACCTCAAACTTATTAACATATATGTCAATTAGTTACCATGGCACTCTTGTGGTCAGACATCTGCTGATGTTCCTAACTTAAAATATCCCAAACTGGTATAAACCAGTATCTTGTGGTTACCCGTTGGCAGTTTAGTCAGTACAGCATAATATCTTGTGATATCTTATGATCTAGGGTTACTTCTTGTTAGCTGCTTATGCTAAGGCCTTTGGGCCTTATGCCTTGTTTAGCTAAGCTATTGTCTTACAGGCCTCAGACCTGTAGGCTTATTGCTTTACTGCCTTAACTTATGCCTATACCTTACCTAACAAATATCTATTCCTATAAGCTACACAAATGTGTCTCAGGTCATCCTGTTAAACTCTTCTGATGTAGCTGAGACATGGAACTCCTCGACTTCAAACTTTTTCTTTGGAAATAATTAGGGTCCCCTTCCCCCGTGAATACTTACACACCCTTTAGCAAGGTAACAGAAGCAGCAAATGGGACTTTTAGAGGATGTAGCAGCAATGGAGCCTATGCTTGCAGTTAGAGTGACTAGGTGAGTGTTGTGTTCATTCCATCTGTTGTTTGTTTATTCTCTTTGAAGGTTGTATGGCTGGGCTGTGGCTCTCTGAACTGCCCAAGTGAAACAGCTCTGTTTGTGTCTCTGAGAGGGCCTTGTTACTGGGACCCTTGGGACTTTGAATGGAACCAGTGTTTGAAGTGTCTGAATGGTTATTCCATTCCAATTTGCAGGGGAGAGAGCTGAGCATTAAGGCTTAGAATATAAGTCAGTTGCCAGGTGAACAGGAATGGCAAACTGGATAAGATCAGTGGGAGCTTAGAGAGAGAGTATGATTCCTATTTTACGTATGGCTCCACACCAGGTACAAGATATGGGTGATGAAGGAACAACTGCTGCAACCTGCATTGAGTGTGCTATGTTGCCCTTTCTGCCATGAGGCTGATGAACTATTTTCTAGCCTGTCAGCAGGCCCTAATAACTTGAACTCAAGAGTCCAAAAAGAATTGGCTATAGAGATCTTTGGACAACCCATGTTATTTTTTAATAATTTTTTAAATACCAGGGACATTCCACAAGACGGGAAGAGTGGTAATGTTGTGCCAATGTTCAAAAAGTGCAAGTGGCATGATTTAGGTAACTGTAGGCCAGTTAGCCTGATCGCAATCCCAGTCAAATAATGGAAAAGCTGATATTGGATTCAATTGCTAAATAATAGGAATATAATTAATTCCAGTCAACGTGGTTTTATGAAAAGTAGGTTTTGTCAGACAAACCCCATTTCATTCTTTGATGACACTGGCAGTTTGGTTGATAAAGAATTGAGGCATAAATTGGAACAAACTGCCAAGGGAAATGGTGGATTCTCCGTCTCTGTATGTCTTCAAATCACGAGGGGATGCCATTCTAGAAGATATATTTTAGTCAAGCACATATGGTTATTGGGCTTAATACAGGGTAACTGGATGAAATTCTGTGTGATATGCTGGAGGTAAGACTGGTTGATCTGATGGTCCTTTCTGGCCTGAAAAATCTCTGAATCTCATTTTCCTCTCTACGTGGATGTTTGGTGCAGTAGCTGGTTGTATCAGGATAACAGACCATAAAAACCTTCTTGTGGAGAGGCACGCAGCACCAAATTTTGCAGCAATTATGTGCAGCATTTTGTGAGGAAACTTCCCTTCTGTGCAAAATAAGGTCCTATCACACAAATCCATAGGAATGCTTAAATATAGGTGTCACCAGCACTAACAGCAACAATTGCTCAATTCATTGAAATATTTGCATTATCATAAACAGCAACTTCTTTTCTTGTTTTACAATTGCAGAGTGAAATAGATTATCAAGTGAGTACATGTCATTTCATAAATGGTGACTCTTACTCATTACACTCGCAGTTAAGTCTGATCACAGAAAGATTCAAAATTTTATTCTCAACTATTTCTATTAGAGATTTCTGTAATGATAGCGAATTACTTGAAAGAAAACAAGATGCAGTTTAGAGGATGTGGCTTAAAGAGTTACCTGCGTCTTTTCAAATATCATTCACTGACTGTTCAGATAAAAATGAAATGCCCCTGCCCCAGAAAAATCCTTCATGGTCCCTTGCTGTAGCTCTTTTCCAAGTAAATTGAATATAGCATTACTATTTAAAATAACATTTCAACTATGGATTAATTCTATAGAAGTCATCAAAATTAGTTGCATAAACAGTAGAGTTTATTAAAGCAAAAGCGTTGGGTTAATATACAACACTGGCAACCATTTTGTATGTTTCCACACACTTGGTCAAACTCGGGGCTCACATTACTACAGTATGAGAGAATTTTGGAATTAGAAAAGAAAGGAGATGGAGATATTTTAACCACAGACAGAATTCTCCAACTTCCATTTAAGTGTACCCTGCCACATTTATGCTGTATGAATCTCACGCCAACACTAAAAGCACTAGTTGGTTCAATACAGAAATCAGATAGTATCCTGTAAGCACTCTATTAGTGTTTACGGTTTGCTGTGTTTCAGAAATCACAGAGCAGCAGAATGCACTAAGCTAAGCCTTGTATGTTTGCATATAGTTAATAAACATGATTATTGGGGAGCCAACTGTGCCCACGCAGTGTCTTCATATTTTTGTTGTGTAATGAGCAAAAGACACCATACTAATCATAACAAATGTTTTATATCAGCAACAAATTTCAATACATTTACTCATTTTCCCTTTTCTTAATTCATCCAACAACAAACCAAAGTTCCTAAAGGCTTCTTAATTTGAGACTATCATATGATCTGTTAAAACATTGCAGCTGGATTTGCAACAAGTTGGCTGAATATTGACTTTGATAATTTTTACATGCATGATTGCATGTTTACTAACAAAGAACACACAAAAAGTTGGGGTAATGTATTTGTCAGACTAGAACTAAATGAAATAGCAGTCAAAGGGACATGTCACTTGGGGTGACCTAATATGTATTTTGTCACATACCCAGTCAAAACCCAGCTTGTTATTCAAGGCCTATGTTCAATGTGGCAGTTGGAGGTGGGGGATGTTGTGAAGAGTCATATTGGGCAAGAACCAAAGATTTGGTCCAGGGAGTTGGCATGTCCAGCTCCCTCAGAAAAATCTGATGGTCACAGAGCCATGCCACTTGTAGTGATCTGAAACTACTTTTGTCATATCCAACAAGTCAAAACCCAGCTCCTTATTCAAGACCTATGTACGACATGGAAATGCAGTGAGGGCATGACATGATGCAGCATGTTGCACAGGAACAGAAGTTGGGTCAGCTAGTGGCAATGTCCCAACTACTTCAAAAGAGTACAACAGTCATGGGGACCTGTCCCTTGGGGTGAGCTGAGATTTATTTTGTCATGTACAGCCACTCAAAAATCACTTACTTATCCAAGCATCATCCACAATATGGAAGTGGGTCTGGGGATATGACATTCCACAGCAAATTGCACAAGCATAAAGCTTTGTGTTAGAGTAGCATGTCCCAACTCCTTCAGAACAATCTGGTCACAAGGGTATCTCACTTGGGGTGACCTGAGACTTATTTTGTCATGTATAGCCAGTCAAAACCCAATTTCTTTCTTATTTAATTAATTCATTAATAAATAATTAAGCGCTTAGTCATTTAAATTTTATCACATTCAATACATTAATTTGATGGAATTTCTAAAAATTGAATCTTATATTGATGTATTTTTAAATAATTTTGGTCTTTGAATAAGGAACGGGGAACCATCCATAAGGAGCTGGCACCACAAATAACATACCAACTTTAGCCTTGTGAATAACAGAGAGGGCAAGTTAAAGTAGAAGAAATACATTGACTAAGGATCATTAGCAGCATGGAGGATCCAATGTGAATTAAAACTATTAAATACAACTACTGGATTATATATGTTGTTGTAATCAACTTCTTAAAATGTTATCTAGTCCATCCCACCCACAGTGTGGTAGGATCAGAGTTTCTGTAAACCATCTTCAGTCATTCGTTATTAAATAGTGTTTAGAACTTGCCAGTGAGGGCATTTCCATTGCTTTCCTTGGGAGAATTTTCCGTTGTCTGTTTTACCTTTTTCTATATTCCTTCTTCTGGGCTAAACCGCTGAGTTGAACAGAGCATTTGTAGCAAATATAATGAGTTAGAGGTTCCCATCAATAAGGGATGTTACATGTTATAAAACAAATTTCCTGCTCCTTTACACTCACTTTGGGTAATACATTTTACAGCATACAAATGTTTTGGGAACTTTGATCATGTTTTGACCAAATACTTTCAGAGAGAGGTTTCCTTAATGTTTTGTCTTTTTTTTTTCTTGGATGAGCTAACATAAAATCCAGCTGACTTGCTGTTTATGGGCTTGTGATGACACTCCTTGCCCAGGCAAGGTTCTGTGGATGTTCATGGTTTTCTGTCTAAGGAGTGCAGCATCAGACCTGTATTACTGGCCAAAGCATCCTCTTAGATCAGGTCTACACCATAAATTTACATCAGTATAACTACATTGCTCAGAGATGTGAAAAATCCACACCACTGAGCGAGACAGTAATACCAACCTAACCCCTGGCGTAGGCAGGGCTATATCAACAGGAGGGCTTCTCCCATCAACATAGCTACCACCGCTCGCAGAGGTGGATTAACTGTGCCACCAGGAGAAGCTCTCACATCCGTGTAGTAGTGTCTTCGCTGCAGCAATTTCAGTTTAGACTTGCCCTTTGATTTAAAAAAAAAACCCAAAAAGGAGACATTGCAATATAGATTTTAAATAAAAACAACTTTACACTGCGGCCCCACTAAAGTTATATGCTGAATACTTTTTCACAAAATGAATTACTTTTTTAAAATTGAATTTTTAAAATTTTTAATAACTGAATTCGCCCGAGGAGTTTTTACAAAGCCTTTTCATTTGTGTGTCCTTTGTCAACTGAGATTCATGCTTACAAAATAAAATTTAAAAAAAAAATCCCTTAACTTGCCTTGGCAGAATTCTATTTTTTAATAATATGGATGAATAGTATTGATGTTTATGGGTTTTTTTTCAATTTTTATTGATTTTAAATGTTCACAGTTGAGGGAAATTATGAGGGGAGGGGGTACAACCCAATAATTATTTAAAGATTATTTAAATTATTTAAAGTCTTTGAGAGTCAAAAAGTTAAAGCTTTATAACACTTAAAGCACAAACTATCAACATCACATGTCAAAATATACAAAGCAAATATCCTTGAATCAATCTCTAATAAGGTCTCAAGCAGTATTTTCATTACATTGCCTCTCTGTGAATTTTGATTAGTATTTTTTTCGTGGGTTTGATTAGTATTTTTTTCGTGGGTGGGTGGTGAAATGGACATTTACAGTTTTTTTAAAAAATCACATCTTTCCAAGCGTATCTATAACTGCTGTTTATTAAAGAGCATTTCCTCTTGTTTAGCTGAAGGAAGAATTCAGACAATCAGTGTGAAGTGGTAGCTCTTACAAGATGCACCAAATATCCATGCATCAAATTCCCATTCGTTTCATGGAAGATCTGCTCACTGAAGGCTTGCAGGATTGAATTACCATTTATACTTTATTGTTGCTTTGTTTATTCCCCATTCCAGTGTGGGTAATTTTTTTTAAAGGGACTTGTGACAGTTGTGAAAGACCAATGGATTGCTTGTCTATTGGATCAATTTCTCTGTCTCTATCTGTCGTATCTGGGCGGGGTGGGGAAGGGTGCAGATTTAGCCTTGGCTGTATGCACAAAGTTCTCTCTGGGCCAGAGTCTGTTCGTAGTTACACCCATGCTCTCCTACTGACTTCACTGTGGTTACATGGGCGTAGCTGAAGAATGTGTATCTTTCTGCTCAGCAGGAGTCATGTGTGCACACATGAGATCAGAATTTAGCCTTTAGGGCTGAGTTACTGATACGGTAGAAAATGTGGAGTGCAATACTCATTAGCCAAGTATGTTAGGAATGGTTACTGCTTTTAAATACTTTGAACAGCAAAGAAATGTACGTGGAAGCTTTACATGCTTTTCTAAGGTGGTGGTCCCCATCAGACCTTTTTCTTTCTTTTAACAGGGGACAGTTATGGGACGGATGGGAAGGCTAAACTGCCAAATTTCACTGAGGACATCGACTGGCAAGGACTGGAAGATTTATACAGTGTGAATGAAAGTTTGTACGAATACAGATACAACTATAGACTTAGTCTGGATGACTGGACTAATTACTTGAAGGATCTAGATAGAATGTTTGCACTGCTGAACAGTTACTATGAGCAAAATAAAACAGACAAAACTAAAACTGCTCAAAACAATGGGTATGTGGATGAATCACCTATACCATTTACCTTGGGGGGACTGACCTCTGCTGAGTCAGACGAAGACTCAAGTGGTCTGATTGCAGAAGAGCTGCAGCCTATCGTGGCAACTGACTTGGCAGCCCTAGCTTTGAGCACTGTAATTTTAAATCAAGTGAGGAAACTTGAATTAAATAATGATATTCCTGAGAAAAGTAGTTTGAATTCTGCACACTGGAGAAATCAACAAGCTGAAAAGTGGTTGGAGAATAAAGAGTTAGACAGTTTTGAAATGGATTTAAGTGGAAACGGTTTGACAGAGCTGGAGTCCAGGCATAGCTTCATTCTACAGACAGTTAGCATTCTTCAGAAAGACTCTCACCAGGACAGTGACCCAGTGGAGGATATTTTTGAAGATCAGATATACCTTCCTGTAAATTCTGATGAACCCACTGTTCATCAAGCTGTAAATGTCTCCATCAGGGATCCATCTATTAGGGCTCAGAAAATGAAGACTATGTTGGAAAAGATGGAACAAAACTTTGAAGGAGAGACGTCACAAATCCTAAATGTAGAAGGCAGTGCCTCATCTCCACTCTCCTTGGATTAGATCAAATTGTAAACCATATATGGGTCTCTTTATTTTTGATCAGTAAACTAGTAATGGTAACCATGACAACTGACATTCCATGTTTATTGCAGATACATTTTGCAGCTGAAATGAGCCCAACACTCTGTGTGTGTGTGTATTTCATATATACACGTACACATACTTGCACACTAATTTTCCATAATTGAGAAACTAGGTTCCCACAGTATTAAAAAAGAAACAGTGTTAACTTTATAGTGCAGTGATGCACACATTTCCTAGACTAGTAATGATTTCCTTAAAGTTTCCTTTGAGTTACTTTTTCTGTTGCCGAAAGGTCCCACATAAATGAATGTCTCAGTCCACCCATGCTATCTGCATAATGTATTTTTGATAAATTATTTTTAACCACTGGAATTTCTTGTCACACTTTTGAGTAAAATGATATTGCACTTTTGTAATCTGTCTCCCAGACCATTTATTAATCTGATCCTTTACATGTTCTTAGTTTGCTCATTGTTTCACGTAATTGTGAAATAATAAAATGGGTTGACAGGAAAGAGATATTCAGCATGGATTGTGAAAACAGATTGGTCGAATATTATTTTAGCAGAAAATATTGCATGTTTTGTTGCCTTGACTTCCAGAAATTTATTTTCAGAAAGGTATAGCTAATGAATGCTCACTGTATGAGGAGTTTAAAAAATTGGCTTGTTTCCCTACATATTGCTACCATCAGTATTAAAAATCCATGAATTTTTCTAGATTTTTTGCTGATATCCTTACAGAGGTGTATAGGAGTAGAATATGCTTTGTCGCCATTTTTTATTTTATTAGTCTGGACAATATCTTGATATTTTCAGAAAGTATTGTCATCAATTTGGGACTTTAAGATGTTTTTTTAAAGGCATTAAAGGGAATGGTAAAATCATATGAGAGTTACATATTTTAGATACAAAAGGCACATGTGGTCAGAATAGTAAGCCAGACCTATTTTGTTGTTGTAATGTGTTCTAAAAGGTTGTTTTTTTCCTGGATTTTACCAAACATTTAATTTTTTTAAAGAATAATACAAAATTGACTTTGAAAATCTGTATTGTTGGTAACTTAATATCTATCTTAGTTGTTTTTTTAACATAGGTAGAAAATAAAATAAAAAGAATCACCTCATAGATGTATTTCCACCATGTCCAATTCACACTAAATGTTGTATGTTATTTAGCTTAGTGGGTTGTTTAGTCTATTGCAAGCACTGCAGGTTAAAATTATGTTCTTTTGCTTTAAGTGTTTAAGTTGAACTATTTTAAAAGCAGATTCTTTTAGTAGGATTTTAATAATTTTAAGAAGCAGTCTTTATGATGGACTCTGTGAATATGTTAAAATTAACTCGCTACGTATCTGATGTATGTGCCATGGGCTGAATGACAGAACAAACGTATTTATGGTCATGAATGATGCTATTTGTAAATAGATTTCTAGTTATTAGGATAAAAACTGTGGTTTTTTTTAAATCTTGTACAATATTTCTGTGATACTTTTATAGAACAATTCTGGCTTCAGGGAAGTCTAGAAGCAATATTTCTTGAAATAAAAGGTGTTTTACTCTACCTGCTTCAGAGACATCCACATCATCACATTTTCATAGTAAAATTGCTTTTTAAAAATCATTCTAATTTAATTACATGTATTGTCTTAAAAATCCAGCCACAAATGGAGAAAAAACTTAGAAAACGTAGTTACAAATTATTCATGGTGATTGTGGCTCTAGCTTCCCTACAGGAGATGCTGCAAAGTAGCTAGTGCCCAAAGCAGTAAACCCTTACTCCCATTGAGGTAAAGGAGACAAATGGCATGATTAATGGCTGCCTACACGAGTAAAGGTTTGCAGAATCAAGCCCCTTTGTGTCCCCTCTTTTTCCCCACCCATTCCAGTGATGTCTTCCTATAATTTACATTTGTCTCTACCCCACGTAGAGTAACCTTCATTTCAGACTGCATCTTGATCAAGGCTGGGAATGGGTCGTTTAAGCAGCATGGAGCACATCATGCCACCGTGAAGGAGTTTTGCTGGTAGCCTCACCTTTCTTTTATGCTATCCTTGCACAATGGTGTTTCTTTGGTGATGAGGGTGGACCTATCTTTTATAGGAGCTTAGTTAAGCTACTCTTGATCAACCAGTAGATGTCACTCTAGAGCAGTACACGCTCACTCCTGCCAGAGTGTGGCTCGCTCAGCATACCATGCTGGAGTCCTCTCAGCCTTTGCCAAGATCAGCCCACCTTACTGATTTTTAAAGTAGCAACCATGCCCTTGATAGTGCCAGACAGTGAAAATCTATTGAAGATAACTTGATCCAGGACACTTTTAGTAACATGCAAGGGATCCATGCGGATTTTTTTTTCTTGCTATTCTTCATATTTATTTAAAAAGTGAAACTGCAGGACTCTTACTTTGCAACTGAAATGGAAAGTGACCACTGAATATTGATTCATCATTTTCTGCTGCCTCTGTGCAATTAAAACGATTAATTTTTGTATTGAATTTGCTTCCACCGTGTGCACGTGAGGCTGAATCTACTTACTACACCTTGCTGGCTGGAAGCATGATTCTGCTTCCCTTGCTCACTTTCAGTAGCACCTGACTTTGTGAGTTCTCACTGAAATCCGGGGAAATAAGATACTTCTCAAGGGTAACAGAATCAAGCCCTGAATCAACAAGAATTCATGGAAATGTTTTGGCCATTTAGCAAACACCGAACAAAGGGGCAGTGTCATACAAAGGAGCCAAGTTCCATCAGCATTTGAAGAATTTTTACCCCTTTTGTGGAAGTTACTCCCGTGTGAGGGCTCAGTTCCGAAGCTGGTGAGGGGAAATACAGTTTGCCCGGCTTAAAGCTCTTTTTCTGAGCTGGACGTTCTGTGTGGGTCAGTCTGGCTCTGAACAGGATTTCCATACATGTATTGCCAACTAATGACAATCGTCACTTATATCTGTGCTTATATGTAGGCCTATATTGGTGGGGTTTCATCTTTATTTTTTAATTTGGGCTCTAATATCCCTTAAAGCTTGTGTTCAGGAATAGTCAACCGTTTCCCCCTTAAAACAGCTAAGTAGTCCAAAGTTTCACAGTTTAGTGGGCATTAACCTCATAACCAGACAGAGGCTGTATGTAGAGCTGGCTGATCATAACGTCCTTATAAATGGATTGGTCACAAAATGGTGTGTTTTTTAAAAATATAAACATATGCCGATCAATAGCTAGATGTATGTTATGGTATGTTTCAAAAAAGCTTTTTTTTCTCCGTTCCCCCCTCCCACGCCCCCCAAGCAAAATGTTGCACTGTAATAATCGTCTTCCCTGTTTGTGACAATTCCTTTGGGCCCAGTCTATTGAAGGCAATGGATATTTTGTCACTGATTTCAGTGTGATTGGGATTTGGCCCGAAGAGGCTGATCCCAGTGCCCACTGAAATCAATGGAAGGATCTGCATTGACTGCAATATGCATACAAGTGGGCCTTAACTGAAATCCAGAGCTTCCATAATCGACTGATGTGCACAGCCCTGCACACCAACTTACACACACACACAAAAAAGATTTTTTTGTCATAAAGAAAACACACTTGATATGCTATTTTTATTTTCAAATATCAAGTATTCAAGGGTTTGCTTGTAAACACATGTTTACAATAGATGTTGACAATAAATGTCATTAACCACAGTATGTTATAGACCATGAATATTATTCTAAGTTCTGCTGAGAAATATCAATAAAAGGACCTTTAGGTATGCAAAAACAAATGCACCTAACAATTAGTCCCTCTCTTTTACCACAAGCACACTACCCACACACCCACCCACACACACACATGCACACACACTACAAATGACCTAACACCAGTTTATTCAATATAACACTTTGTTAAACTAAACAATTACAGGCCAGTGCGCCCATTCCATGCTCCTAAACCACTACCCAGATTGGGGCGGGGAAGGGACAGAGGGGAGAGGTATGCATTTTGGGTCAGCTCCTATTGAAGTCAATGGCAAAACTCCCATTTACTCCAGTGGAGAGAGGAGCAGACCTTTATGAGGAATGCCCACTATAACAGTGATTTCAACTTGCATTTCTGCATGAAAACTGAGTTGCTAAGTTTCTGTACAACTTTTTGGTTTAATACAGCCCTGCAATAGTTTTTGTTTTTAAAAATGTTTTCTTCTAGGAGGTAACGTTTCTGTCGCCTTGCTCTCAGGCGCACATCTTGATACATCAGCTCAATGATCCCCTTTGATCTCCTAGCCCAGTTAAGTCCATATACAGTAAGACAGAAAAGGTATTACCTTTCACAGTTCAAAACCAATGGGCCAAATTCGGTCTCCACAGAAACAAATGACAAAACACCTGGAGTGAATTTCAACTGGCTGAATTGGGCCCTTGACTTTGGCTCTTCATTTTGGTATTTTATAGAGGAACAGTATTAATGGGACAAATTCAGGTACCTTAACTTTAGTTTAAATTCTCCTTGACTGCAGTAGGAATTTTGCCGAGTTAGGGATCCCCAGAATTTGGCCCAATCTTTTAGTTCACAGAAACCTTACTTTGAACAGCTGTTTAGCAGTGTTCCATAAAGGTATATTAAAACAAGTAATGTTCTACTGGAAATTAGTCATATGCTACATTTCTACAGGTTATATAGTTTTACATTAGTACTTTCACTATTAATGCTAGACCAAATCCTGTAGTGCAAGCAATATTCCCACTGAAAGACTAAGTAAGGCCTGTAGGATCTGGCCCACTGGTAATTATGATCTTTGCAGGAACATTTCCAGATTTTCAAAACGAAAGCACACGCCGTTACATAAATGAAATGTTTTGAATGCCAGTTAAGTCATGGTGAACATGCATCATAAAATACATCAATGACAACTAGCACCATGGCATGCTTTAGCTATTCATCCAGAGCAGATCAAGGATGTTAGACAGCAGGGTCGTCTTCTTCCTAGAACAGAAAAACATTTTGGACACTTCTTTTTTCAGGCATACTCGAACACAGAGGCTTTTTACCCATCTCATCACAAGAACAGTAGCTTGTGGGAGGAAATCTGGTGACAAGTTGTTTGAAGTGTGGGAAAAATAATAATACAATATAAACAACGGATTATACAATGATCTTAAAGGTAGAGATAAGCCTGAACTAAAGAGCCTAAATTCAATAACCCCCACATTTTGGGACGGTTTGGACTGAGGTCTGAACTTTGAGGGTCAGACCCATCTTCATTTATAAGGTGACCTGTAAATTAACAGAAAACAGCTTATCTGTATACAAAAACCTGTAGGAGAACACTTCAACCTCCCTGGCCACACAATAGCAGATCTTAAGGTGGCCATTCTCCAGCAAAAAAACTTTAGGACCAGACTTCTAAGAGAAACTGCTGAGCTTCAGTTCATTTGCAAATTTGACACCATCAGTTTAGGATTAAACAAAGACTGTGAATGGCTTGCCAACTACAGAACCAGTTTCTCCTCCCTTGGTTTTCACACCTCAACTGCTAGAACAGGGCCTCATCCTCCCTGATTGATCTAACCTCGTTATCTCTAGCTTGCTTCTTGCTTGCTTATATTTACCTGCCCCTGGAAATTTCCACTCTTGCATCCGACGAAGTGGGCATTCACCCACGAAAGCTCATGCTGCAAAACGTCTGTTAGTCTATAAGGTGCCACAGGATTCTTTGCTGCTTTTATCTGCATAATGAGAGGCTTGTAGGTGTTTGCAATATGATGATTCATCTTACTAACTACAGTTAGTCACAGTACATATTTACAGAAATGTTGGCTGTCTACCTGTATGTGTACAATCTATTCTATGGAAATGTTTATATTTAACCATTACAAATTGCTATATGGCATAAAAAACACTAATTCCCTATTGAAGAATGAAGCTTATGAAGTGGACTGTCCAATTCTGAACATTTTAAAGGGACGATGTTAAGCAGTTCAAGCCCAACAGGTAAAGTACGATAAGTGTTGTAACCCGGTAGGTTAAATCAGACACACTTCTTGAACATGGAAACCAATCCTGCATTCCTCTCAGGCAAATCTCCCACAGTGGGAGTTCTGCCTACCTGATGTGAATAGGCTTGAATTTCTTATTTGCAATGCTGGTGCACAAAGTAGCAGATCAGAGTTAGAATGACTCCCCCTAACTCCATTAGAAATAAATAAACTCTTGGAAATGGACAAGGGTAAACTTGGGAGGAAAATATTCTGTGTCATATTATAAAGACACTATTACAAACTGGAGAGGAAATAGCATACACACTCTAAGTAAGAACCCAATAATGTTACTTTGACTCCCACTTATTCAGCTGGTTTTTAAACACTTTAGTTTTCTTACGTTTCCAGCTTGTAGAGGTGATAGTATCCTCTTTAATAATAATAGGCTGATGTAAATGACTTCAATGGAGCTACATCACCTTACAACAGCTGAGGGTCTGACCTCCAAAACTCTACAATAGGAGACCTTGGGCCTGGTTTACCATTGCCTCACCGCAGTTTTATCCTGGCAAGGAGCCCAGTACCACTTGCAAGGTGCTGCCCAGCCTCTGTGCTCACTGACGTCAGTGGGAGAAGAGAGAACGCTACACCGTGCTCCAACAGCATATTGAAGATTTGTAATTTTGAATACTGAAGAACACGTTCTTGGTCGGATCTGACCCTATGCTATTAAATCAATCAAGACTCATAGATTCTAAGGCCAGAAGGGACCGTTTTGATCATCTAGTCTGACCTCTTGTATAACACAGGCCAGAGAATTTCACCAAGTGGCTCCTGCATCAAGCCCATAACTTTTGGCTGAGCTAGAGCATATCTTGATGTAAAGACTTCTAGTGACAGCAAATCCACCACATCCCTAGCTAAGTTGTTAAGTGCCCTCACTGTTAAAAACGTACACCCTATTTGTAGTCTGAACTGGACTATTCTAAAAATTAAATTAGGCTCAAAATAAATATTAATATCCAAAGAATAACATGACGTGAAATTAAAGGGAGAAGAGCTATCTGAGCTAAAGGGCACGACCAAATGGGTATAAACTGGCCATGAATCCATTTATGCTGGAAAGCACAAGGTTTCTAACCACCAGAGTAGTGAGGTTTGAAACAGCCACTCGATAATAGTAGTGGGGTAAGGATCCTAATTAGGTTTAAAGATGGAGTTTGATAAATTTGGGATTATATTATGGTGATGCCTGCAATAGCAGGAGACTGGACTTGATGACCCAGGAGGTCTCTTCCAGTCCTATATCCTATGTTCCTAAAGTACTGCACTGCTAATTAAAGTCACTGATACTTACATAATGAGCGATGTAACAGTTTTCTGTACATTTTCTGCCACAGATGTGGTCATAAGAGGCTCAAGAGTCATATAAACTAATCAAGACATTCTGGAATAAATGGAGCCAACATTTCAACCAGGATCTGAAGCCATGGTGAGTAACTTCAGATGCCAGTCAGAGAAGGAGGAAGCTGGCAAGAGAGGAAAATCTATACAGATCAAATCCTGAGACTACTGAAGCCCATGGAAATTTGCCATTAACGTTAATTGAAACAGGATTTGGCCCTATCTGACTTACAGTCAATTTGTTCTAGTTGTAACTTTTAAAAAAATTCCTCTGAAATTCCTGAACCCTCATCAAAATTGTTTATATCTATTGAGAAATAATTCTTTCTACTGTATGCGTCATGGCTTCTACCCACATGCTTCTCACAACCAAATTTCACAAAAGACTCAATCCCCTCCTCTATTCCCAAAGGCTCTGAGACATGCACCTGCAAGTAGAATACAACACTGGCTTCTTGTCATAACCTTCCACCTGACAGATCACTAAATGTCAGCAACAGCCAGTTGTAATGCTCCCAGTTTAAGACTGTGGATGAGGAATTAGCACAGGATGCAGATAAAAATCAAACAGTCTCTTGAAGACTCAATCAAGTGGGAAAACTCACTAAAATATTTTTAATAATCAAATGCCAGAACATGCCGTGTGGGTCCTTGAACGGAGGTGCCTTCTGTGCCTAGATGTCCTGCTGGAAGCGGTCAGCTGACTCTTCCATTTCAGCCACACCTCACAGAGAGCTTTAAATGAAGATGGGGGGCAGACGTGGAGCAAACTCCCCTTTGCGTTCAGTTTGAGGTCTGTGTGGAATGGTAGCAGTGCAGTCCCAAAATGCAGCTATCCAAACTCTCTGGGTATTTTCACTTAGTGGAAAACCAGAACAATTTGTTTAAAAAGATCTGCATGCATTTGCAAAGGATAGCTAAGCATTTCGTAAGGACAGCCAAGCAGTTTTTGGCAAACTAAACCTGGATACTGTGTTTACTGAGAAAAGTATGGATTTGAAGTTAGTAGTAGCCACCTATAGCAGATAACTGCATAGGTAGTTACAGAAATATGCATCTACTTGTTATAGTCTCTATGGGGTTGATTATCATGTCTTAATATTACTACAAATTAATACTGTAGTTTTTCACACTGAGTTATACTTTCATACCCTGTGTACTACACTGAATAATACTACATCCTATCAAATTAAAACAAATGTACATTTTAATAGGATAAGGATACGATGTCTTAGAATTTGAAAACTTTACCTTCTATATAACTTTTCTATGGCTTAATATGTTATCAACAGTACTTTAAACAGTTGTGTCCATTTTTAAATCTTATACCTGTCTTAAAATAGCCCCATTCAAGTTCAGTTGGATTAAAGACTTTGTAAGCAAAATTAACATGCTGCATCAACAATTATCCAGATAAGTTGCATAGTTTAGACACGCTCAGTTGTGCTTTGTAGCAGAACTCACAGTAATTACTCATCTCTATGAAACATGATTCGTGGATGCAAAGTTGATGATCCCTTTAAACATTTTCTTAAAGTCTTGGCATCAATGAGATGCATTTCTGTCACCCTTCCATTGATTACCGCCATTTAGAATACCTCACCCTAATTTTGACACTAGATCAGAGCATGGACATTTAGTGGACACACTGAAGTAATTACAAACACATATTTTTAAAACTCCATTATCTGGAGGGGAGAAATAAGAACTTGGGTCATTTCGAGGTATCCAGCCCTCAAGTATGCTATTGATGTTTGCTTTAAGTTTTGTTGGTTTATCATGTGAGGTGTAGATTAAAAAAGAAGGCACGGGTGTTTCACAAGGCGCCATATTTAAATCAACCAACAAAATTGAATTTTACATTTTCAAGCCTGGGGTTTATATTTCAGCAGTGACTTCCTCCAGTGCATTTTCAGTTGAGGAATTTATTGCTTCTGAAAAGGGGCCAGGATATGTCTGTGCTATGTAATTCATTCCTCGTGCCAGACAGACGTCTTCAGTGTGCTCCCCTCGAGCACTAAAAGTAGGGCAGGATCTAGTCCGGGCATAGTTTTGTTGAGGTCCTGCATTGCCAACCATCTCACTCACTGTGTTTACAGGTGAGGCCCTCCATCTCTGCCTCTGCAGCTGATCTTCTTTATATTTAATGGAATACCAGGCCAGAAAAATAAAAAAGAATCCCACAAATTTGAGACCAGCTGCCAATCCAAAGTAAACGAAGCGAAATGAAGTTACATCGTATTCCCAACAAGATCCTTGCACACCACAATCCTGTTGCCAAAGCATGCACGTGGTGTCAATAACAGCCCCAAAATAAATTGGAGTAGGAATGTAAGCTGTAATAATAGTAACAAAACATAATCATTAGTGGTGAATGCTTAGAAAACTTTAAGACACTAGGTACGATGCAATAGCCCAGTTTTATGTTGTTTTAATTATTATTTTAATACCATTCAAAAGTATGGTAGGCACCTCCAAATGCAATGAAACTCTCACTGCACCCAAGGAACTTACACACTAAGGCTCTGATTCAGGAAAGCATCCCTATTAAGCATGTGTGAAAGTGCTATCTGCAAGACCCACTGATGTCAATGGGACTTGAGCACATGCTTAGGGGCTGTCCAGAATCAGAGCCTGAGGCCTGACTGATCCTCCCCTGTGTGAGTAGTTCTACTGAGTTCAACAAGACTACTCACACATGTAAAGCTAAACGTGCCCTATTCATCTGTAGGATCAGGAAGTATTTTTAGACATGGCAAAGGGGTGGCAAGGGGACAGTAAGGAAGGACACTGGCCAATACCAGTAAAGGTGCATCTACACTGCAAAAAAAAAAAAGTGTGGAAGTGAACCTCGGAGCTTGGGTCAACTAGCTTGGGCTCGTGAGGTTCATACTATAGGGCTAAAAATAGCAGTGTAGACATCCCTGCTCAGGCTTGGAAACCTGGTGATGGGGATTGTACCTCAGAGCCCAGACTCCAGTCTGACTGGGAATGTCTACACTGCTATTTTAACCCTGTTGCATGAGCCCCATGACCCTGGGTTAGTTGACCTAGGCTTTGAGACTTGCTGCTACTGGGGGGTGGGGGATGTTGCAGTGCAGCCATACCCTACGTTTACATGGCTCTTCAGTCATGGCCACTGTGTATCATGATGGAATAATTTTTTTTCCCCACAAGACCCATTAGTTAGCCTCCATGTCCCACTTCTAGTGATACAATATGGAGCCCAATCTTTTAAAAAATATATTTTCACTATGCAGATGTTACCATCTTCACCACGGCATCTCCATCATATGGTTAGCCAGTGCTCCTGCACTTAATGGTTGTCTACCATAGATTTCTTTTGTTAGACAGTGACACCTCAATCCCATTCCTATCGAAGTCAATGGCTCCACTGACTTTGATGGATACTGGATCAGGCCCTTGACCCTTTGAGAGAGGGAACATGTTTCATTTTGTTCAGCTAAAACACAATTGCACTCACCCAATAAAAAATAATAATTGTATTAGTCTGAATACTTCCCTGCAAGCAATTTCTTCACAAATGTGTGAGGCTCTTTGCTTCCTAAGGGACGAAACTATTTATGACCTTCTATTCTGCTTGGGCTCCTAAATGTTTTTATTTGAGAACTTGACATGTAACATTCACATCAATAGTGTGAATGATGTCTTATAGAAGCTTTTTGGTTCCTGCATGCAAACAAGGGTATGCCATGCCACAGCCTAGCAGAGGCATGGCCAGGAAATGTTGGTATGATTTCTGCACCTCCGTGTTCTCTAAATGGTCACAACTGGAAGACTGGCCCACTGATCTTCCCAAAATTACATTTGTACCCCTAAAACCATGCAAATAGCACTTTTTAGGAAACATGCGAACAATGTGAAAGCAGTAAGGCCTTAATACCATAAGATTCCTTACAGGAATTACCCAGTAGAACTGAGCAAAATATTAAAGCATGAAACACAAGTAGCTGCCCTTATGAAAAATGACACAGAACAGAATTATTATTTTCAAATTGTCCCGTGGAGGAGAGATTCTCTTCCATGGAAATGGGCTTCAATTTCATCAGGCTGCTGCCAGTGCAGTAAGCCCAGTTTAAGTGTTCATTCTTTGTCCTAGAAACGTGATTCACATTTTATAACAGGTCGTAACAATCCTCTTCAAACAAAATTGCCCTGTTAGTGATTAGATGGAATGAACCGGCCTTCTCCTCTCATTCTTCATTATAAATAACCATTACTGGCACTATTCACATTTTTGCAGTATCTGTACACCTAAAGTGCTTTGGATAGGCAAGCTCTGACTACTTCAGAAGCTTGATAGGAATATCTTTGTGTAAATAATAACCTAACAAGCTTTCTTTCTGCTTTGAAGAAGACTAATTAGGAATTAGTCATTAAAATACAAACATGTCTTGTCTTAGAAAGCGGAGAACTGGTTTCTGGCAGGGTAATCTAGCATCTGAAGAAAACAAAAATACCAGTTTAAAAAAAAATCTCATGACAAATTCCATTTAGGAAAAATATTAAAATCTGGACTGGGTCTATAGGGTGAGCTGCGTTGTTTGATATTCATAGACAGCAGTTTGGTGTGGACGAGCACATGAAATCAGAGGCTTGCACTGCTGGGGTGGCCAATTAGGGTTGCCAGTCCTCCAGGAATTGCAAGTATGTCATGTGATAAAATCTCCAGGCATACATCCAACCAAAATTGGCAACCCTATGGCCAATGCAGAAAATGGGGTTCTGGTTATGTAGTAAATAGAGGTGTCCAGGAATGCTTTTGACACGTTTTTTCACTGGGAAATGCTGATTCATCAAAACTAAAACATCTTGTGTTAAAGGTCTCACTTTCAACAAAGTTCCCATTTCACAAACAAATGTTTTGAAATTGTCACATCGCGGCTTAATATTTTTAAAACAAAAAGTTTCATTTTTCAGTTTGAAATGACTTTTTGTTTGAAATGTAAATTAATCTACAGAAATAAAATGTGAATAAAAGTCAAAATCTACACACAACATTTTCATTCACCTGATCCAAATTTTGGGAGAGATTTTTGGTTTGTGAAAATGTACAAGATTTTAACAGTTTGACCTGATTCAGGATGGTAAAGCTTTCAAAACCTCTAAAAGTCTTGTGGGATGGGAAAACTATTTTCTCTAGGGGTACAATGGAGCCTTCATGTGTAAAGAGTGCAACAGACAAATAAGGAATATGGAACTGGTGCAGCAGTAACCAATTTTAATGCCTCTTTTGCCTGAAAAGTTTTGAATAATGTACTGCAAAGGAAGCAGCAGCACAGGGAGCAGAAAATGAAGCCATTCCCCCTGGGTCCCAGTAAGAATTCTCCAAGAGCTGATACTGGAAATTATTCGGTAGAACAGTCCAGAAAATGGTATTTTCTTTGGTAGGGGAAGAGGAGGGATTCAAAATAAACAAAAAGCTTTGCACTCCCTCCCTCCACCACCACCCCATTTGTCATATATGTACTTTTCCCAGTTTTTCAATGAAAAATAATTTTTAAAAAAATGTTTACCATTCAAAAATTAACTGACTTTTCTGTTAACATTTTTGCATAGAAAAAAAGGCTACTTTTCACATTAAAAAAGATTTTGGTGGAAAAGTTTCAACCAGCTGCACTATTTAGCTAATAACATTAACTAGGAAAGGCTAGTAACAAAGTAACACAAAGAAAAGGCTGCTGAACAAAGGGCGGTGTTGAAATTCCCACAGAAATTCCCAATTAAAAATATAATCTGTTGCAGACTAAAACTGCTACTTTAGGGAAGTGTTGAAGGGATGGGAGCTTAAAATTGCTGGCAGAAAACTACTACTAAAGAATGCTGCAAAATCCAGGTGCTTATTTTCTGTCAATGTAGGTGTCTTTGTCTCCATGGTGCTGGTTGGCCACTACCGGCCAATGTGGTTTGTATAAACTAATGTGGTGTAAAAAAAAGAGTAACAAAACATGAACATCAAATAACCCCTCAGTTGCTAGGTTCAATGGTGATTTTAGGCTCATACTGCTATTCACTGGTGGAATTTCACTTCTTTATAGAACATTTATTTATGGAGAATTTTGTGAGGATTTTGCAAATGGTGTTGTTCAGGGAGCTGTTAGTGCTTACATTTGCTATAGGACTTACCAAGAGTTCGTAATAAAACAAATTGCATTCCTAGTGCAAAAGGCCGCTCGCCATCTTCCACAGACCTAGCAGGGAAAGAGAATATCTTCTGAAGACACAATCTCAACAAATAATCTTTTTAGATTGTTTTGGCTATACTGTCCTGGTCTTCTCCAGCTGTAATAAACATCAACTAAAATTTCTTCAGTTTATTTGGTAATGATTATGCTGTCCTTAGCCAGGAAAAAAAATCTCATAAACTTCAACGGGAGTCTTGAGTAAGGATAGAATAAGGACTGTGGAATTTAGCCCATAACTGTTAAGAAGGTCCTCAGCACAATTATACAGTAGCTCATGGTTACTGGTCATACTTCCCAGACAATCTAATCAATGGAACTTTTCTCAGTGAGTGCATATATAAGATAGATCAGGAAATATACCAGTAGAAGCATACAAAAGATTGACCAAGGCCCTAATCCAACACCACTGAAGTCACTGGGAGCTGTTCCATTGGCTTCAGTGGGAACAGGATCAGATCTTTAAAATATCAGAATACAAAGCAGCAATGTTTCTGTGGCACCGCTTATACATAATTACAGTAAACCACAGAATTTCCTTCTAGACTGTTTGTCCTAACTTATACTATTTCAAAATATTTAAATAGCCAAGTCTTCACATAGTCTGACAGGTTAAACAACAGCCCAGTGTAGCCACATGTTTACTATATATTTTGCACGCGTGCATGGCACACACACACACACTCTCTCAAAAGAACACTACGTTTGTAAAGACAAGCTCCAAATATGTACGAAATGCGAGAATTAAGGTACCCTGTGTAATCTTAATTGGGCTCTCTTGTGCATTTGCATTATAACACAGTCTTTAATTACATAACTCTTTTACCATTCCATACCAGGGAAAGTTTTAAAACTGGAGTTTTGTTAACCTTAGTATCTAAAAATGAACATGCACAACTAACATGAGTCCCACCGCCACTGAGTCCTTTCAGCACACACTAAACTCAGCTGCTGCCGCCAGAACTGTCCCCTTTGACTGCCTGAGCAGCCCGTAATCCTCAGATGGACAAAGCGCAGGGAAATCTAACCCTGACAGTCTTTTGTGAGTGCTAGTCACATACTCTTTTTATTCCACAGGACCCCAGCATCCTTCATTGTACATGCTCACTTCATGAGAGCTGTGCAATGGTCTCTTTTCTCCGTGTTAGTCAGTATATGCCCCGCCCCGCCCCAACCACTGCCTTATTTACTGCACGCTATTCAAACCCTGCTCTGAAAATTGAAGTGTTCATTTCCTCATGGCCTTTTCTATGGTGTTCAATGCAATGAGATGAGCTGCTATTAACTCCATTTTACAAATGGGGAGCCGAGCCCTCGCTATATAAAGGTGAAAAGTAGCCACGCTTTTTGAGGCCAAGACTCCTAGGGCCTGATTTCTCAGAGTACTTATAACGTCGTATGTTCAAAGCAGAGCTCCCACTGATTTCAGCTGCAGATCTGAGTGCTCAGCATTTCTGCAGATCAGACCCCAGAGTCTCAAATCAGGGCTCAAAAAAATGCAGAACACACAATTAGGCCTTGAGTAACTAATGGCACTGAGGTGTTGTACTGCAGTGTATTGTAACACCTAACGCTTAGGCAGCTGACCACTCAGTGCACTTCATAACCCTGAGTTTGGCACTCAAGCTACCTATACAATCCACAGGGAGCGAGCAAGAGAGCCCAAGAATGGGATTCACAAAAGCCACTCCATCAAGTGGGGAGCTGGCTAAGCTAGCCAACAAGAGCTACCAAGCAAATGGGTCCTGAGCCCTGTCCCTCAAAGGGATTTAAGTGCCTAACTCCAGGCTGGAAGGAGGCACCTATGCAGGGACAGCAAAGCCTTCCCAAAAGTGGTGGGGCAAGGTCTCCCTCTGTGGCCATCCCCAGCCCTGCCTCTTCCTCCCCAGGCCCTGCCGCCGGCCAAGCTGGACGAGGAGCGGGGGGGGGGGCAGGGGGGGAGGAGCGGGGGGGGTGCACGCGCACACGCAGTTCCCAATCCATAGCCCCACCGCCCCCAGGGCAGGTGGAGGAGCCTCCCCTCCCCACAGCTGCTCATGCAGCTCTTACCCCGACCCAGCTCTGGCCAGCTGGCGGGGCTTTGGCGCTACAGCCTGGCCACGGTAAGAGCCACCGGGGGAACTGTGGACCGTCCATCTGCCCTGGGCCAGGGGGGCAGGGACATAGCAGCCTTGGCTACCCATAGCTTTCAGCCTGGCATGGGGAGGTGGGACCTCGGGGGAAGGGTGGGGGCGGGGCAGCAGGCAGGGGCCCTGGCAAAAAGTGGAGGGGCCAGGCCTCAAACATGGGAGGGCTATGGTCCCCTGCCCCTGCCCTGTTTCAGTGCCCCTGCACCTAACTCTCCTTGAGATTCACAGCCATGGAGCTGCTCCTGGAGTTAGGCACCTAAGCACCATTTCTTGTAAGAAAAGCAGCAGCGGACATCTAACGCCATACAAAGGCGGGGGTGGGGAGGCAGAGGAGGCATCCTCTGTAATAAGTTTTATCCCAGTGGTTAAGGCACTTCCTGGAGTGTGGACGCCCCAGGTTCAAGTCCTCACTCAACTTGATGAGGTGAAAAGCTTTGAACAGCCATCTCCCACCTCTCTCGTGTGTGCCTGCCCCAGGGGACTACAGAGTCATTCTCGCTTTAATTATGCACCTCAGAACAGTTTCAAAAGGAGACACTAAGAGAGCACCCCATCAGAATATCCCACAGCCCATGAGTGAAAGCACATACGTGAGGTGGGAGACCCCCCTGTTCAAAGCCCTTTGTGTAATCAGGCACAAAGGAGCACTGAAGAGGAGCGCACTAGCAATTCGCTAACTGTTTTAAGGGAGGCCTCTGCCCCCTGCAATGCATTGCATGGAGTTAGCTATGCTCAGAGCAAACCTACTGGATTTGATCCTGCAGGCAAGATAGTGTGGGCGGGGGAGGGGGACATGCCTAGTTTGAGAGGCCTGCTGGGTCTTAGGCATGGGACTGGCCTCCTGGGGCCTGCCTGAGGGAGCCCTACACATGCCCAGTGGCAGAAACGTAGGTCCTAGAGAACTTTTAAAGTGAAAATTTAAACACTTAAGGAATTTTGTCGCCTCCAGAGTTGGGCAGCAGCTGAGCAGGGATTTTGTGACTGTCAGTGGTGCCTAAATCCAACAGTGGGAGAACAAATGGATATAAACTGGACTCTCGGAAGGTTAGACTTGAAATTAGACAAAGGTTTCTAACCATCAGAGGAGTGAAGTTCTGGAACAGCCTTCCAAGGGGAGTAGTGGGGGGCAAAAGACATGTCTGGCTTTAAGACTAAGCTTGATAAATGTATGGAGGGGATGGTATGATGGAATAGCCTAATTTTGGCAATTAATTTGGCAATTGATCTTTGATTATCAGCAGGTAAGTATGCCCAGTTGTGATGGGATGTTAGATGAGGTGGGATCTGAGTTACTCCAGAGAATTCTTTCCTGGGTGCTGGCTGGTGAGTCTTGCCCACATGCTCAGGGTTTAGCTGATCGCCATATTGGGGGGGCGGAGATCACAAAGGAATTTTCCTCCAGGGCAGATTGGCAGAGACCCTGGTGGTTTTTCGCCTTCCTCTGGAGCATGGGTCACTTGCTGGAGGATTCTCTGCATCTTGAGGTCTTCACAATTTGTGCAGGAGGACAGACTAGATGATCATAATGGTCCCTTCTGACCTTAAAGTCTATGAGGTGCCTAGATTCCTTTGTGAATCTGTCCTTTGGTGGCCACTTCTGAAAACTTTGGCACATGTGACTTCAGTGTTGCCAATTATTGTTCAGTGTCAAGTTTTTGGCTGGAGCCAGTCTAGTGATGACAGAAGCTGCTCCAGCCCTTTAGTGACTTTGAGTCTTCTGCTTGGCTGCCCACCCCACTTAGTCACTTCCTAGGACAGAACAGGCAGAGCTCACTCTCCAATGCCCCCACAGCCACCTCTTCTCACAGGAGCAGCGTGGTGCACTAAAGAGCCCAGCAGCTCTGGGCAGCTTCACGCCTATGAGCAACAGGGACAGGATGACGCATCTTTGTCTCCCTGCAACACCCAGCCTGGGAAGGGGCAAAAGGGGATGACGAGCCCCTGCAACTGCCTCCCAGCATGGATGGAGGTGAGGGAACCCCACTGCAGCTCACCACCACTCCCAGCCCTGGGAGAGGAGGGTGAAGGACCCCAGGAGAAGCAGACAGGAGGGAAGGGTATACTGAAGAGGGGACAGAGGCTGGGGGCTATGGGCATGAACTCATGGGTTGTGGGTGGCTTGATGGGAGCAGAACACATTACTGGGCAGATGTGCATGGTGCTAGCTCCTGCAGCAGGAGCCAAAAATCACCTTACCCAATAAACTCAGGAGAATGGGCAACATTAATTGTCATACATACACTGGTGCTGGGCAGGTGAGGGCAAAAATCATTTGAAAGATAAAAAACAGGATAATTGTTCTTTTAAAAAAACTCTGAGGGGATCCAACACATCAGTTTTGATCTGTTGGGGGCCAGGGTTCTGACTTTGATCCCTTGAGCTTGGCAATACTAGCATCACCTAGGAACACTGTGGCAGGGAGACACTCCCATTTCCAAGTACACATTCAATTGCCTTAACCATCCTTTCTCTTCCTGTAATCTCCTGGCTCATTCACTTCCCTATGCGCCAGCCCAGCCCCTCTTCCAGCTCTCCCAGAACCTTTTAGTGACGTTTGGCTGCATCTCCGTAAACCTCCTGATCACTCAAGAAGGAAGAAGCTGGACTGGGGGTGTGTGTGGCAGAGGACGCTCTGCAACAGTGGAGCCCAGTTCCAGTCCATGTACACTCACACCTCCAGGCAGAGTGTACTCAAGCCTGTGGCAGAAGTAGTATGTGATCATGTAATTAAAGTCTGTGTTGCAGCATACATGCCAGGGTGCTGAATTAAGCTTATACAGACAACTTTAATTCTGGCATTTCCTAATTTTTAAGTGCTTAGCTTTGCAACTTAATAATGTTCTTTTAACATGCTCTGTGTGTGTGTGAGAAAGAGAAAGAGAGAGAGAGGGCATATGCCATCCTAGGTTTTTAAAAAGCAAGCTGAAAATACAGAAATTCCATCACATGGCACCATACTGCTGGCCATATGTCTCATCAGGAGGACTGCAACTGCTAAATCCAGCGCATAGACTCTGCCACTTGAGTTGTCTTCCCATGTGGCCCAGCACAAGAGGGGGCTAGGATACGTTGCCGGTGGGTTTCACAGCTATTTGCTGATAGCAGAGGAATGATGCGACTCAAGAGTCCTGGGTTCCATTCCTGGCGCTGGAGGGAAATGGTATTTAGTGGGCACAGACTCTTCTGCCCAATCCCCCAAGCTTGACCTTTACTCTCCTGTCCCAATCCTGTCTCTGCCCCACCCCAGTTCCCTATCCTAGATCCATTCTTCTCGCCTAGCCCCTCCCAGTCTCCACCTCCTGCTTCTCATCCAAGTCCCAGTCTCCTTGCCCAGCAAGTCATAGCCTCACCCTTCTAAACAAACAGTCCCAGTCTTTCCCCATGTCCTGCTCCCATGCTCCTTTCCCAGCCATTCCCTGTCCCAAAACCACTCCCCCAGCTGCTTGGCCCCAGTGTCCTTACCCAGCCATCCCCCATTCACCCTCAGCATGCTTGCCCAGCTATTCCCAGTCCCCACCACACCCCCAGCTCCTTATTCTTAGTTTCCTTGCCCAATCAGCCCCCATTTCCCTCATCTCTCAATCTGTGTATCTCCCCCAGCCTCCAGTCACTGCCCCCACACACACATCTATGTTCCCCAATTGGCTCAGAATTCCAGACTCTTTGCCCATCCAGTCGCAATTCTTCCCTCAGCCCTGGCTCCTCGTCAGGTCTCCCTTCCCCTCCCCCCATCTTTCCCATGCATTCCCAGTCCCTGTCTACTTACCCAGCCAGTCGCAGTCGCTTCTCCAACTCCTACTTCAATCTCAGTTTCCACTTCTACCCACTGATTGCCAGTCTCCCCTCAATTCCTGCCCCAGCTCCCAATCCTAGTCTCCTTACCCAGACAGCCCACCTTTCTCCTCTACCAGTCCAAGTCTCAGCCTCCTCACAACTCCCAGTCTCAGTTTCCCTCTCTGCCCCGTCCCCATCAGCATCTAGTCTCAGTCTCCCCTCCCAAGCCTCCTTGTCTCAGTTTACTCTCCCCATCCAACCCTCCTGTTCCAACTCTTGTTCCCTCTGCATTTGAGTCAAACAGCTTCTTTCTCCGTGCTGTACGAGTACAACGGAGTGGGGGGGATTGTCACTGAGAGCATAGCAGAGACAGGATCCCTTCTCTCAGTTCCAATGACCAGCCCACCCTGGCCCAGAGGAACCATGAGCAGTCTTGATATGGAAAGTGTGGCTTTGCCTCATAGGCCTGGGCTGAGGGAGCACTTTCAGTCAGTCTGTGGGGATGGTATACTAAGAAGTCCAGTCACATATAACTGTAAGGGGATGGAGCATGCTCAGTGAGGACAGAATAATGGTAACAGTGGGGTAATCTTAATGATGGGTAATGCTACCAGACCTCCTTATACTGACTCAATAGGGTAATAGATCAGGGGTTCTCAAGTTACTGAGTAGTCTTGCCAGCATGGTGGTAAGATATGCCTCTATTTAAGTCCATGTAGAAGAGCTATAGTCACAATAGGGGTGGGGAAAACTGGTTTGAGTGAAATAAAAAAGCTCCAAACTTCATCTTGGTTCTCTGACACTATAGTAACGTTCTGATGTCTGAAAAAGTTGCTTTAACTTTTTTAATTGATTTCATGTCTGCACATCTAAGTTCCTGTGAGAACCACAAGAAAATAATGCAAGTGAGTCCATTCTACCATTAGTTCTGGTCTAACTAGACATCTGACAAGATAGTTTTTTCTGCCAAGCTTCTAAAATCTGAAGACCCAAAAAGCTTGTACAGTTAGGTAGGTAAACTTTTGCGTGCTTAACAGAGGGCCTTATCAATGAGAAGCCTGAGATTAAACTGTAAATATGAGAGGCTTAATTTAGGCTTTGGTTTCTAATATTTCATGTTTGGGATGAGAGAAGAAGAGGAATATGGTCACAGGGAAGCTTCCTTCTATTTTCCCACGTTCTTCATTCTGTTGACGATGTCTCATGGAAGCCGACATGTACGTGTGTGAATGTAGCTGGACTGTAACTTTGAACAGTTTGTAAATACTTACCAGAATAATTTTAATGTCAGTCAGTAGGAGAAACACATACTGATAATATAGCACCATACCTGACACTGCATTAACCCTCACTGTGTTTAACACTAATTCTTTCTGTCCCTAGTATCTGTTGAAAGTAGGCATGTGCTTTGCAAAACATGCTAAAAAAATTTGTGTTCCTTCAACTTCTCCCTCTTCCCTGTTTCGAAAACTGAAATATTGGTCTACCAACTCTCTGTCTGCTCAATTTTGTTAATATAAGACCACATCATATAAGACCACATTCCTGCGCCAGACCTGAAAAATCTAACCAGTTTGGGTTTTTTACATTTTTCTCTTTGAGCGGTGTCTGCTGGACATTTCTTGTCTCACAAGGTATATACATAATCATTTTATGGGTAGTGCCCTATCAAATTCATGGCCATGAAAAATGCACCACGGATGATAACATTTGATCACTCCCCTGCCCATGTCATGATATCTAGCTACTGTAGGGCAGCTTCATGAGTGGCGCATGAACCCCCCCTTTTGGGGAGACTAGCCCCCTCAGCCCCGTCCCTTCTGCCTGAGGCCCTGCCCCTCCCCACCGCTTCCACCCCCCCTCACCTGCCGGAGCCCTGAGGCCTCCCTATCCACCCAGTGCAGCCGGAGGAGCCCTGGCCCTGAGCTCAGGGTTGCCAGAAGGCCTGCCCCAGCCACGCTGGGTGTTCCGAGTCCTGTGCCAGAACCCCAGGCCACTGGCCAGCCCGAGTACTGGCCTGACCTGCCCCAGGCTGCCGGCCAGCCCGAGCCACCGGCTGGCCAAGCCCCGAGTTCCAGGCCACCGGGCTGAGCTCAGCACCTGCTGGCTTCAGGGGAAAGGAGGAGCGAGGGTGGGGCCACAGGCTGGGTTAGGGGAGGCTTAACCTCCCGTGGCCTATTATACTCACCTCCTGTGGGGAAGGGCAGAGATGGAGGCGCCCTAGCCAGGGGCTACAACCATGTGCCAGGCTCCAGTTGCTAGTCCCGGCCAGGCTGGGAAGGAACAGGACTTTCTCTTCTGCTGCACAGGCTGCTCCTGGGCTGGGTCAGACCCACCTCTGGGAACATCCCCAGGGTGAAGTAAGCTCCTTGGCTGCTGGCTGGGGGCCCAGGTCTGAAGGCAGTGAAGCCATGGAGCTTCCTGCAGCTGGGGGAGATTCCCGGAGGTGGGTCTGACCAACCCCTAGAGCAGCCCATACCGGGGAAGAGGACGTCCCATCCCTCCCCAGCCCGGTCAGGACTATCAGCTAGCCCCTGGTGCACGGTAGGAATTCCTGGTTGGGGCGCCTCAGCCCTGCCCCTCCCCAGCTCGGGAATTAAAGAGACTTTGGGCTGGCTAGCAGGGGGAACGGACCATGGCACACCCTGACCATGGGGCCCTCAGCGGTTGCCACCCGTACGACCGGCTCTGCCCCCGCCCCCATACCCAGAGACCTCACTTCTGCGCTGCTGCTAGCAGCAGCACTGGCTTTAGAGCTGGGACTCGGCCAGCAGCAGCACAGAAGTAAGGGTGGCAATCCCACATCCTCCCTACAATAGCTTTCCAACCTCCCACCACCCCATATTGCGTCAGGACCCCCACAGTTACAACACATAAAATTTCAGATGTAAACCTCTGAAACCATGACACTGAATATTTTTAAAATCCTATGACCGTGAAATTGTCCAACATGGATCGTGAATTTGGTAGGGCGCTAGTTATGGGTATAAATACAGTAACTCCTCACTTAAAGTCATCCCAGTTAACGTTGTTTCATTGCTGATCAATTAGAGAAGATGCTTGTTTAAAGTTGCTCAATGGTCCCTTATGATGTTATTTGGCAGCCACCTGCTTTGTCCACTGCTTGCAGGAAGAGCAGCCCGTTGGAGTTAGCTGGTGGGGGCTTGGAACCAGGGTGGACCAGCAGCTCCCCTATCAACTCCCCGCTCCCCTAAGTTCCCTGTGCAGCAGCTACCCAGCAGGCTATCAATTGCCAGCAGCTGAGCTGTCCCTCCCCCCACTGCCATGTGTGGCTCCTGCCCTCTGCCTTGGCACTGCTCCCGGGAGCTTCCTGCTTGCTGTACAGGGATGGGAAGAAGGGGGCTAATGTCAAGGTGTCCCCCTCCCACCCCATCTCCATAGAGGGGGTTGGGGGGAGGGAGCTTGCTGGCAGCAGCGGCTGTCTCAACTTGCTGATCTACTTAAAAAGGCAATGTACTTAGAGTGAGGTCAGTGTAATTAAAGGGGCAATGTGCATATCTCTCTCACACACACAGCGTGTCTCTGTCTGCCATGCTGTCTCCCCTCCCTTCATTTGTGCTGCCTTGTAGAGTGTGAGGCTACATTAACAAGAATGTGTTAACCCTTGAGGGCTCAGCCAAATGCTAGTTCATCATTTAGCAGCAAGGCATCTCTCTCCCACCCTCTGACTTCACCACCTCAACCAAGCTTCACAATCATCATTGCTGTGTACAGTATTAAATTGTTTGTTTAAAACTTATACTGTGTGTGTGTGTGTGTGTGTGTGTGTGTGTGTGTGTGTGTGTGTGTGTGTATATATATATATATATATATATATAATATAGTCTTTTGTCTGGTGAAAAAAATTTCTCTGGAACCTAACCCCCCCTATTTACATTCATTCTTATGGGGAAATTGGATTCGCTTAACATCGTTTCACTTAAAGTCGCATTTTTCAGGAACATAACTACAACGTTAAGCGAGGAGTTACTGTATAAGGGATCAAATCCTTAACAAGTGTAAATGGGCATAATTCTGTTGACTTTAATAGCGATTCACTGCTTTACGCCTGCGGTGGGTCTGGCTAACAGACTCTCTTATGCAATACAAACACTGTAATGATAGGTATAATATATGTATCTAGATAGGTATATAGCTAGATTCTTACCTGAGTGTCACTATGATTGCCGATGGCTGGGCACATGCTGTTATAAGGGTAACTATGAACAGAAATATTAGGAATGGGATAAGTGTACTGCAGGTCCGATCACACTTCCCGGAAACAGCATAGCCATTCTCATTCAGGTATGTTTTGACAATAACCACCCTGAGCTGACCGCGCTGTCCCACAGTTGGTGGAGTGATAACTTGGCGGCTTTGGACACAGGCACATTCAGTATAATTTCTTACCTGAGAAAAGCAAAGAGGAGAAACAAAATATTGCAATTAAGATTTTTGCCCCTTCAACCAAGACAATGTGCAATATTTACCACATAGATGTTTTACCTTCCCTAGTGAAAAACTACCACTTAAAAAGGAGTTCCGTGCTTACGAGATTATCCTAATTTTAGGCAGGGCTGGGAATAATGCTCCTATTATTAAGTTTGCTTGACACTTCCCATCAGTCACTCATAACATTGCCAAACTTTAACCCTTCGTACTGAAACTTTCCATGCTGTCTGCTTCAGGCTGGATTTTTGGGCAACTCTCAGCCAAAATGGTTTAGCCGTGTCTGAGAACGGGGCTATGGAAAAATGTGTGTTGCCTACATTAAACATTCCTGTGATCTTGTCTCTGAACAGTTCTAGTGCCCCCATGTGGTTGAAGACGGGATTTGAAATTTGGCAGGGATGTGGCCTTTGTGTGAGGGGTGTGTCTTCTGGCCACCCTGTAAAAATCTGCCCTCATCTCACCAAGTGATAAGACTTTGAAAAATTGCAGTTTGCAGTTCAAAATCACAGCTGAAAAATCTCCAAAGAGTACATCTTCATTGAGCATGTGCCATCCTCTCACAGCTTCCTTGACCAGATTACACATGTGCCTTCCCCATAGAGTGACTGAGCAGTCTCCAGCCGAGGACTACAGGGGTAACACTGGGCTTTCCCTGTCATGGCTGCTCTGGATACTTCGGGCTGGGGCTAGATACTGGAAATGAAAGCAGGGACTGGGCGCTGGTCAGGGAAATGAAAAAGGATACTGAAAGTGAATGCTGAGCTGGAGGAGGTTGGAGACGGATTAGGAACAAGCGGGGGGGGGGAAGGGTGGAAACAAATCTGAGGAGCTGAGGAGTACGGGGAGTGTCTGGGAAAAGAGACTTGGACAAGGAGCCAGGGAGGGGAAGATGCAAAGAGACGGGAGGAGGAAGACTGAAGAGGGAGATTAGGACTGGGAGCGAGTACAGGGTGAAGCAGAGTGGGGGAGAGGGGAAATAAAACTGTCAAGAACAGGATGAGATGAAAAGGGTACTATGTGGCAAGGAGAATGGGCCTTGGACAAGGAGTCAGCATCAGGAAAGTGACAGGTCAGGGACAGATTGGAGGAGATGAAGTAGAAGAGGTCAAGTTTGCGGGGGAATGCGCAGAAGTCTGCCCACTGGAACACATTCCCCTCCAGAGCCTGGATTGTGCAGAGGACGGGGACGCTCCGGCTTGCTTGGCCTTTGTTCCTGGTAGCCAGGCCTGGGCGGGGAGCTGAGGGGGCAGGCTGTTGCCACCCCCAGCCAGGCTCTCCATGCTGCACAGAGGAGTGGCCACTATCAGCTGGCATGCGAAGCGACTTCATACCGCCCCCTCTGCTCCCCACCCAGGCTGAGCAAACCGAAAATGTACCGGGGGGAGGCACAACAGGAGGAGGAAAGAGTGCCCCCCAGCAGGCAAGAATTCTGTCAAGAAGCGTGTGGCAGCCCCAGGCCAGATGTGGGGGAGGGAGGACTGGCCCAGAGTCACATGTGTCCACTCCTATGGCCCCAGCCCTCCAGGAGCTGGCGAGATTGGCTGCTCTGACTCAGGAGGTGGGGCTGGAAGGTTCCTCCCAGAGCCGCTATGTGGGGCAGTCACATGCCCCCCCCCTTACATTGTGCCCTCCTAGTATCAGCAGATACAAGTCGTCTCTGAGTGGCAGAGGTCTTTTTGATGGATCTAAAGTTTTCAGCTCTGCTGATGATCCATGTGGGTGTCACTATGGAAGGATGGAATAACTTTTTTCAAAAACAGAGGGAATTTCTCACACACACACACACACACACACACACAGAGTTAAAAGAATATTGTTAAGGTTGCAAAATAAAGTAATCAAAAGTTAGGAAATGCCAGAATTAAGGATGACTGTACAACCTTAATTTGGCCCCCTTGTGTGTATGCATTATGATACAATCTCTAATTACATGATCGTATACTACTTTTTCCACATAAACTTGATGTCATAATGGACATTATCTTATTTATTGCAGTTAATAGCTTGTTTAACCCACTTGAAATTCATGGTGAGAGGTAAGCATTCTCAAAGTTCCTCATAATTAAGTGACTTAACAGGTCTATTTTAATAGTATGTGAAAAGCAGAAAAGGTCAGAACTATGAACTGTATTCAGCAAAGCACATAACCATATACTTAAGTCCCACTGAAACCAATGTGACTTAAGAATGTGCCTAAAGTTAAATACACATCTAGTGGCTATTGTGAATCGTGCCTATAGCAGTTGGTTACCAAAAAGTTGTTTCCCCCCTACCTCGCAATATCTTGTAAAAGGAAGCTTTCAATTTTATCTGTACTGGATGCAATGATTATATGGACCTTCAACTTTAGAACTGTTCTGTCAAAACAAAATATCAAATTATCGTCCTGAGACTGACAGTTCTCATGTTTCACTGACTGGGCACAAATGTGTAAGGCAAGAGTGTGACGTGTAATGAATGTGGTTTCCAGATGCTAAAAGCAAGGCAACATTGTTTCATACTATCTCCTATCTTTTGTCTTTATTCCGCTTTAACAGACAATACTTTATAGAAATGTTTGGTCTTACATTCTCTTCTGTGTGTAATACCGAATGAATTCCAAAGCCTTGGTTTTTTGGCAGCCCAAAGCATTCTGTTGACAACAGGGACAGATGCTACTCCTCACCAGTTTTCCTGTGCACTGGCCCAGAAACTAAGTTTCCAGTCACCAAGTTTCCTTTGTATTTTTCAATCTGTGACCAGGCAACCCTCAAAGAAGCATTCAGCTTCTACAACCCAGTGAATGTAGGACATGAGCAGAGGCCCAGGCCAGCTATGCAGACACTCTGCGCTTGTGCTGCAAACCCAGACTCCCTGCTATCCTGCCACAGTGGAGTACAATTCCTACAAGTGCCATGGTCCCATGGTCATTTCCAAATCATCCCTTTGGTTGGAGGTAGTTCACTCGGTGTAAGTTAAGTTGATATAGTTAGTGTTAACTTATGCTCAAAATTCCCACATTGCTGAAGGCTGGGATGATACCACGGACAGCTGCAAAAAGAACAGGAGTACTTGTGGCACCTTAGAGACTAACAAATTTATTTGAGCATAAGCTTTCGTAGGCTACAGCCCACTTCATCGGATGCCTGCAGTGGAAAATACAGTAGGAAGATATATATATACACAGAGAACATGAAACAATGGGTGTTACCATACACACTATAAGGAGAGTGATCCATTAAGGTGAGCTATTATCAGCAGGAGAGAAAAAGAACTGTTTGTAGTGGTAATGAAAATGGCCCATTTCCAGCAATTGACAAGAAGATGTGAGGAAGTGGGGGGGCGGGGAATAAGCATGGGGAAATAGTTTTACTTTGTGTAATGGCCCATCCACTCCCAGTCTTTATTCAAGCCTAATTTAATGGTGTCCAATTTGCAAATTAATTCCAATTCAGCAGTCTCTCGTTGGAGTCTGTTTTTGAAGTTTTTTTGTTGTAATATTGAGACTTTTAGGTCTGCAATCGAGTGGCCTGGGAGATTGAAGTGTTCTCCAACTGGTTTTTGAATGTTCTAATTCTTGATGTCTGATTTGTGTCCATTATTCTTTTACATAGAGACAGTCCGGTCTGGCCAATGTACAGAGGGGCATTGCTGGCACATGATGGCATATATCACATTGGTATTGGACAGCTGGTGTTCCTACCATCTTGAAACATGGAGAAATTCATGCACGCGGGGCACTTGTGGATAAGATTCTCTGAAGCTAGGAAGAAATGTGCCTTGGAGCTAGTACACTCCCCCTTTCTGTACCTATCCACTTCAGCCCAGATCTGCTAATCTTTAGCCCCACAGTATACTTTTTACATCATTTTGGATGGGTTTGTTATACACTCACCCCTGTGCTATGATTTCCACCATTGATGCAGCCGGCCAGACACGGATTGAAGTATGTTATTCCATCTGATCCACAGACAGGCTCGTACTCATGAATTTTGCATCCACAGTTGACATTACAGCTACCTGTCAGATTTCTGTGTGCCATAGTGAGTGTAGGACTGAGGAGAGGAAAAATAGGTTACATTAGAACAGCATGTTAAACAAGTATGTGCAGAGAAACAAACCCTTTCGACTCTCCTGTAGTTGTTTAGTGATTTTTAGTATTAGAAAGGTTGCATGGACACTAGTTATTTATTTGGACGTGAGTAACATAAAAGCATGCTAATCCTGGTTTCTAGGCATCAGTGACTTTAACTTAAAACTGCAATGAAAAAAATCATTACAAAACTGAAAGATCACATCTCCTTCCACTCACCAGTCAGAAACCATCATGATTATTTATATTTTGTACTGCAGTATGCTATAGAATCATAGAACTGGAAGGGACCTCGAGAGGTCATCTAATCCAGTCCCCTGCACTTAAGGCAGGACTAAGTATTATCTAGACCATCCCTGACAGGTGTTTGTCCAACCTGCTCTTAAAAATCCACAATAATGGAGATTCCACAACCTCCCTAGGCAATTTATTCCACTGCTTAACCACTCTGACAATTAGGAAGCTTCTTCCTAATGTCCAACCTAAACCGCCCTTGCTGCAATTTAAGCTTTTAAGCTTCTTGTTCTATCCTCAGAGGTTAAGAACAACAATTTTTCTCCCTCCTCCTTGTAACAACCTTTTATGTACTTGAAAACTGTTATGTCCTCTCTCAGTCTTCTCTTCTCCAGACTAAACAAGCTCAATTTTTTCAGTCTTTCCTCATAGATCATTTTTTCTAGACCTTTAATCAATTGTGTTGCTCTTTGGACTTTCTCCAATTTGTCCACATCTTTTCTGAAATGTGCACCCAGAACTGGACACAATACTCCATGGAAATTTTAATCTCCCAACCCAGCACGTTCCCAAAAAAGCCTCAACTGCCTTAGCCTCCCTAAAAACCTCTCTTAAACAAAGGATTTTGCTGTGTGCCTCGAAGGTCAACAGATTGTTTTGGGGTGAGTGGGAGGGGAGTGGATGCCAGAACTGAGGAACACACAGAGAGAGCATTGGCCTGCTAAACCCAGGGTTGTGAGTTCAATCCTTGAGGGGGCCATTTAGGGATCTGGGGCAAAAATTTGTCTGAGGATTGGCCCTGCTTTGAGTAGGGGGTTGGACTAGATGACTGCAGCGGGTCGTATTGAAAGGTGATCTGTCGGGTTGGAGGGAGGTTACCAGTGGAGTTCCTCAAGGTTCGGTTTTAGGTCCGATCTTATTCAATCTATTTATCACTGACCTTGGAACCAAAAGTAGGAGTGGGCTGATAAAGTTTGTGGATGACACGAAGTTGGGAGGTATTGCCAATTCGGAGAAGGATCGGGATATCCTCCAGGGAGATTTGGATGACCTTGTAAACTGGAGTATTAGTAACAGGATGAAATTCAATAGTGAGAAGTGTAAGGTTATGCATTTAGGGATGACTAACAGGAATTTTGGTTATAAGCTGGGGACGCACCAGTTGGAAGTAACGGAAGAGGAGAAGGACCTCGGAGTCCTGGTTGATCGCAGGATGACTATGAGTCGGCAATGTGATGTGGCCATTAAAAAAGCTAATGCGGTCTTGGGATGCATTAGGCGAGGTATTTCTAGTAGAGATAAGGAGGTGCTAGTCCCGTTATACAAGGCGTTGGTGAGACCTCATTTGGAGTACTGTGTGCAGTTTTGGTCTCCCATGTTTAAGAAGGATGAATTCAAACTGGAACGGGTACAAAGAAGGGCCACTAGAATGATCCGAGGAATGGAAGGCCTGTCGTATGAAAAGAGACTTGAGGAGCTCGGTTTGTTTTCCTTAACCAAAAGAAGGTTGAGAGGAGATATGATTGCTTTCTTTAAATATATCAGAGGGATAAATACCAGGGAGGGAGAGGAATTATTTCAGCTCAGTACTAATGTGGACACGAGAACAAATGGATATAAATTGGCAGTCGGGAAGTTTAGGCTTGAAATTAGACGAAGGTTTCTAACCATCAGGGGAGTGAAATTCTGGAACAGCCTACCGAGGGAAACAGTGGGGGCGAAGGACCTCTCTGGCTTTAAATTTAAGCTTGAGAAGTTTATGGAGGGAATGGTTTGATAGGATAACACTATTTAGTCAATAGGTCAATAACGTGCCGCCACTGGTAATTAGTACCGAGGGTCAATGTTGGGATATTGAAAGTCTTTTTCCCGAGTGTCTGGCTGGAGAGTCTTGCCCGTATGCTCGGGGTTCAGCTGATCGCCATATTTGGGGTCGGGAAGGAATTTTCCTCCAGGGTAGATTGGCAGTGGCCCTGGAGGTTTTTCGCCTTCCTCCGCAGCATGGGGCAGGGGTCGCTTGCTGGAGGATTACCTGCTACTTGAAGTCTTTAAACCAGATTTGGGGACTGCAACAGCTGAGTCAAGGGAGAGAATTATTCCAGGAGTGGGTGGGTCAGCTTTTGTGGCCTGCATTTTGCGGGAGGTCAGACTAGATGATCATAATGGTCCCTTCTGATCTTAAGTTCTATGATTCTATGACCTCCTGAGGTCCCGTCCATCCCTGATAGTCTATTCTATGATTAAGCATTGTGCCAGCAGCAACATCTCTTATCTGCCACAGAAGCCCCAGCCAATCTCGGCTGCAGCAGAATGGCACAGGGAGAGAGACAATCTCTGATAGGCAGGTCCTAGGCCATTTAGATCTTTAAATGTCAGAACCAAAACCTTAAATTTCACCATGAAGCCAACAGGCAGCCAGCAGATCCCAGAGCCTTGGCATCACATGCTCTTGGCAGGAGACTACACTGAACAAGCAAGCTATCCCGCTGTACATCCGTTTCAGTGTCCCACTAGAGTCCATTGTTGCAGCCCATTCTCGAGGTGATCGAGGAGCAGACGGCAATAGCACAGCCCACATCCAAAAGGAAAGGTCACAGCCTCTCAGCCAGATGGAGACAGAAAAAGCAGTCCAAGTCAATGCTGCTGTTGGATTATTTAAATGTAGACCCCACCAAAATGTCAACTGTGGTTACAATTGATGGCCAAATACCTTCAATCAGAGTGGGGGCTGATATAGCCTCCTTCAACTCATCCAGTTGCTCCCCCAACCACCATAATCACCTCAGTCTTATCCAGACTGAGTCTAAGTCATCCATGTCTCATTCTTACCCAGACACTGGGAAAGACACTTGGCCACATTTTGTGTTGGGCAAGATATAGCTATAAAGCTGGGTGTCACCAGCATATTGAAAAAAACTTCAACCCACATCTAGTTATTAATTGTCTTAGGAAGGAAAACCAGAGTAGATCATTGCGGTAGCCCACTAGAACTCTCCAGGTAGAAGTGCAAGGGCCCAACACTATCCTCTGGGAGCTGTCACTGACAAAGGCACAAAGCCACTGAAGAGTGGCCCTGTCCACTCCCAGCACAGACTGCAGTCATGTCAACACTTCATCACTGACTGGAATGAAAGCAGTTGGGAGAGCTAATAATATCAACATGAACACCTGGTCTTCATCAATGCTAAGAGAAGGTCATCAGTCAATGCAACAATGTTATTTTGCATTATGAGGTGCAGCAATTGTGTCAATAACATGTGTGTAATGTAAGATGAGGGCATGGTGTGTGATATGAAGAAATTACAAAATGGGACTAGCTTTCAGAGATGAGTACCAGAAATCACTGAACGAAAGGAAAGGTGGAAATAGAATTATAAACAGTGAGTATAGAGCAGGGGTAGGCAACCTATGGCACGCACGTGAGCTGATTTTCAGTGGCACTCACACTGTCCGGGTGCTGGCCACCAGTCCGGGGGGCTCTGCATTTTAATTTAATTTTAAATGAAACTTCATAAACATTTTAAAATCCTTACTTACTTTACATACAACAGTAGTTTAGTTATATATTATAGACTTATAGAAAGAGACCTTCTAAAAACATTAAAATATATTACTGGCACGCGGAACTTTAAATTAAAGTGAATAAATGAAGGCTCGGCACACCACTTCTGAAAGGTTGCCGACCCCTGGTATAGAGAAACAAAGTTTTTAAAAAAAAAGAGTCTTTATCATAAAAAGCCTTTTTCATATCAATTTAAATTAGACACTTCTTGGAAGAACTAAGAGGATACAAGGAACAGACGCTTACCCCGCTCTTCCTTATTAATTAGTACGTATAAGATATAATGATTTAATTTTTTTTCTAGACAGATTTATTTGAAAAGGCTAGGTGGATGGGGGAGCAGCTCCCTGTACAGTGACCCTTCCTTCTCCCCCCCGCAGCTGAGGAGCAATGGGGGCAGGAAGCAGGGGGGAGTGGTCAATGGACAGGGAACTGCTCCCCATCCACCCAGCCCACATGTATCTGGACCTCCCTCATACTCAGACCCCCCAAGCTCAGCAGTTGCCCTGACCTATGACAATATTACAATGTTTTACCTCTGGGTTACTGCCTGTAACTTTAAAATGATGATGTGAGAGGAGGAACTGCCATGAAGATACAAAAGTCTGAATTTCCCCCATTTATATTAATTGACCTACCTCAACAAATTACAGTGGGTTTTTTCGACTTGATCCCTCAACATCTGGCTGCATAAAGAAGTTCTCACTTCTTCATTCCCTCACAGACTCACCCTCTATCGCACAGCACCAAGTCACTCTATCTGCTTGACAGGCTTGCTACGGGAGATCCATAAGGTGTTCATGTCTATACCTTTTTCACCTTCAATCCTCGCTCAATGTTAACTTGTCTTTCCAATAATGAAACACCAAGGGAGCATCTCAGGGCTGCACTGGAGGCAGAGATCTCTTTGGTGCTGATGCATCTGTGCGCACCCTATCTCCATCTCACATGCTGCCTCCAAATATTGTAGAGTATCAGGAGACGATGTATTTCTGCAGGTCTCCTCAACCATCCCTCCCTTACTGGGGTTTATTTTGTTTTCTTGAAGCTGAGATATGTTTCCAGGAAGCTGTTGGATGAAAATACTCAACTCATTCCGACTGTTTTTGGACACTATGTCTGAGGAGTGGTCAACTCTACTGGTTCAGGCTGTCATGGCTGTGCATCAGTCCAATAACCTAAACTCTTCTCAGTATCCCACCCACAACTAGAGGCCTTAAGCTGCCAACAAAGTCTGGCACATGCACATTTTAAAATCTGATAAAAAATGACAGCATTTCCTGAATTCGTCTTTCAGTTACAAATTACTCTTCTGCTCCTTTCATTAATATGATTAGCTGCAAGTTTGAGACATGTACACACCAGAGATAAATCCCAGAATTCCATTTGATAAATTGCATTGGTTAACCTCTCAAAGGACTGTTCTATATCTTGTTTCCACTTATATAATACTGGCAGAACTAATTAGAGGAAGAGCTTTAGACAGACTAATGATAAAGGGGAATCTACTTTCTAACAAGGATTTTAGTTTTGATTTTTCTCTCTCTCCAACTATTAGTCTATGGGAGAGAGAAGTAAGAGGGGAGAAGGAAGTTGTAGAGTCTAGAGTTTTAAGAGTTGTGGGGCCTTTTATTATTTATTCATACTGAGGGATACACAATCAGGGACTGGAACTCCTTTGTGTTAGGCAATACACACACACACCACCACCAACCCCCACAAGATGGCCCACAGAGCTTACAATTGAAGTAATCCACAGATAAATCCAAAATATAGGAAAGCATTAAGGTTATCTCCTAAACAGCAAATGGATTTGTATGTGGTTTCATTTTTATTTACTTAGATTGCAGTAGCACATATAATGTACTAAGGCGGTTCCAAACACAAAGAAAACATAGTTCCTGCCCCGATGAGTTTACAGTCTAAAAGGTCTTCATTCTAAAAACCGGGATAAAAAGTGAAAAGGAGAAGCCTTGGCTACCTAGCAAAGACATTTCTGTCATGATTAAACTAACCATCATCCCAAAATAATGAATAAATTGGATCCACTGTTTAAAAGGCTGCCAAGATCATGCTGGGAAAATTGTGGTTTTGAGAAATGTTTGAGTAAACCATTTGCACAGAAGGATGTTACATGACTGGCTTCTTCAATGCTTCTTCCTTGTACATCGTGATTCTCTCATAGCCAAACTACCAAGCGTTCTTTTGAAATGGCAAAGATCAAGGAGAAAAGCGGGGGAAAGGCTGGGTTTAGTTACTGAACCTTTAAGGTGTAGAACAGTGGTTCTAAACCAAGGGTATGTGTATTCCTGGGGGTTCTCAGAGGTCTTCATCTAGATATTTGCCTAGTTTTACAACAGGCTACATAAAAAGCACTAGCTAAGTCAGTACAAACTAAAATTTCATACAGACAATGACACGTTTATACTGCTCTATAGACTATACTATATACTATACACTGAAATGTAAGTACAACATTTATATTCCAATTAATTTGTTTTATAATTATATGGTCAAAATGAGAAAATAAGCAATTTTGCCATAACAGTGTGCTGTGACACTTTTGTATTTTTATGTCTGATTTTGTAAGCAAGTAGTTTTTAAGTGAGGTGAAACTGGGGGTACACAAGACAAATCGACTCCTGAAAGGGGCACAGTAGTCTGGAAAGGTTGAGAACCACTGGTGTAGAAGCCTTGTCATGTGGCAGTCGGTTGCAGCTAGAGTTGGAGACTGAAGCTAGGAATTATGTGGTTTTTATCTAGGTTCATTTTTTGTTGTTCTGCTCCACTTAGTTCTGATTGTCTGACTGGACTGAGAGAGACATAACAACAGCAAACCTTGATGCTTGGGATAGGCAGTTGAGATTTTTTTGTGTATTATTTGTCCCAAAAATCCAACAAACCAATTATATCTTTCAATTTATCTACAATAACTTTAACTGCTCCAGGACAATAGAAGAGTATAACCAAAACCAGCCAGTTTTGTATAATTTTACATATCATAAAAAGAGGGGATGGAATTAAACTAATACAGGGACTTTGGTTGCTGATAAGCACCCCTGGAAACCTACCCTGACCTTAGGCCGATTCCCCGGAATCGGGCCCCGTGCCTGTACACTGAACGGACAAGAAAAGCCATCCGCCTTTTCTCTCATTTCCACAAATAAAAGAAGAGTCTCTTTGCAGCTATTTTGATTATTTTCAGGTAAGACAGTTTAATGTTCATGAAATACAAAAACAGCTTTCTGTAGAGCAGGCTGGAAGAGGCCTGTGCTCAGCCTGGATGAGATCACAAGGAAATAATTTTGGTAGTCTCCACCACCACTGGCCAACACAGACCTGCCCAGTGCTCGCCCTCTTCCCGTCTGCCACAATTCCTGACCCCACAGCAGACTCCCTGTGAGGTTCCACATAGGGGTGGGATTGCGCTATGGGGCACCTCCCCTTTCTGAGTGGGAGGGTGAGGCCTATGTGCAGTAGGGCCCCTTCATGCATGGATTTGAGGAGTATAATCTGCTCTTTGCTAATTTTTTCTCTTTATTATACTACATCTTCTAAATATTCCAGATATCTAAGGACAGAGACTACTGCAGTTCATATGCTCTTACTTCTGTCTTCCTCACAGGGGTGTGGCAAAGTTTAACTCATAAATATTTGTAAAGGGTTTTAAGATCTTCCTATGGAGTGTATTATTGGTTTGATTCTGTGAGGTGCTGTGCACATCTGCAAGGGGCTGAGCTCCTTTCACCCCCACTACAGTCAGTTGGAGCTGAGGGTGCTCAGCACCTCATTGGACTACTCAGAACCTTGCAAGTTTCAGCCCTAAAATGCTAAGCACTGTCATTGTTGTCAGGGCTGCCTCCAGGCACCAGACCAGCAATCAGCTGCTTGGGGCGGCCAACGGTGAGGGGCGGCAAGTCTGGGACTTTGGCAGCAATTCGGCGGTGGGTCCCTTGCTCCCTCTCGGAGCGAAGGACCCGCCACTGAATTGCCACCAAAGACTGAAGCGGCGGCGGTAGAGCTGCAGATCGCGATCGCAGCTTTTTTTTTTTTTCTTTTCGCTAATTGGGGCGGCAAAAACCCTGGAGCCGGCCCTGATTGTTGTTATGCTTTGCAATGGCAAAAGATTTCACAGGTGTGCATTGTGATCAACAAGCAGATCTGTTCATTTCATCCACATGTCTTCCCTTTGTCTCCAGGTTCCATTTATTTGGTTTGGCTTATATGACCAAATTAATTATCGTTCTCAGCAATTAATTCTTAAACTGTCCCAGTGGGTCAAGAAGTATATTGTAGCCACTGCGGCTCAGGCTGAAATTGATTAGTGACCTCATGACATCTTTTGCATCTTTCTCAATTTCAAATTGTTGTTTATCTGGCTTCCATCCAAAAAAATCTCAGGGTGCATGTATCAGATACATGGTTGAGCTTTTTGTTTCAAGTATTTCATGCTCCTCATATTCAATTTTTCTGGTAGGCAGAATTTTACTCTCCTTTATGACACATTGACAGGGCCACCCGGGGGGGGGGGCGGGGGGGGCAAGTGGGGCAATTTGCCCCAGGTCCCAGGCCCCACAGGGGCCCCGTGAGCTGCTCTGGGTTTTTGGCGGCACTTCAGTGGCGGGCACTGCCCAGTGAGCACAAGCGCCGCAAGCGGCGGAAAAAAAAAAGCTGCAATCAGCGGCACTTAGGCTGCTCTACTGCCGCCACTTCATTCTTCGGCGGCAATTCAGCGGCGGGTCCTTCCCTCCGAGAGGGACCTGCCACCGAAGACCCGGCCCTGCCCCAGGCCCCCTGAATCCTCTGGGCGACCCTGCACATTGATCCTGATTCTCTTCTACATCTGAATGGGATCTGCAGGGAGCCAGCTCCCTAATTCAGAACTGCCCAGCCTGGTGCAAATCAGGGCTGCATAAGAGCATGCCTAATTTACAGTGCTGGTGGAAGGGCCCTCATGTTGCATTTAAATGTTACATGTGTCAGGTTGTCCTTAGAGGCAAGGCTAGAGTCATTCAGCTGCATCGTTTAAGATGCTGAAATGTGAAATACAGAATTGCCCTGAACCTGATAACCCAAGTAAGCAATGACAAATTAGCAAATGCAAAACTACCTGTGTCCAATGTAAAATTGCAGAAAATCTTTGCAAACATATTTAATCTACCTGAGCTTCCCGGTCCATTTACTGTCCCCAATTTAGAACATGCCTGGTTTAGGCAGACTACATTTACAGTATGAAATACCTGCTTTCCTGAATTTTGAGAGCTGTGTTTGGTTTTTTATGCTAACTAGACACAGCTATTCACTCTCCTTTCTACTGGATGGGTGGACTATGCCCAAGCAAAAAAAAAAGGGAATTACTTTGATGTGACTTTTGACCACAAATAGAAATAGTTATAAACAGATCCTGCATTTGCTTACAAAAACGAGACACAGAGTTAGTAACTGGGATCTATTACAAGCTTAACTTTGGAGAAGGCTGTATCTATTTTTGGTATCCTCAAAATGAAAAATTTCCTTTAGAAAATGTGTATACGTTTTTTTTTAAGTGCTGGCATTCTTTGATATCTGAGTAAAAGAGTGTCTTATTAATGAAATGGTTTAAAGCTAGATCAAATGATAACAACTGAACAAATCTAGGAGAAGTTTATCACGCCGATGACCAGGTTTGTAAGGATGAATGTGGGGGTCAGCACTGCTTGTTTTATTAATCTGTATATCAACTGACTTACTATGTAGGTTTAAGTAATTCACACAGGGCCCACTCCTGCAATTTGCTGAGCACCTTCCACTTCTATTGCCATTGATGAAATCCCAGTGACTTCATTTTGATTTCAATGGGAGTTGACTGCAATCAATACTTTGAAGGATAAAGCTTTTAATATGCCAACCACCCTGTCTAAATGAGAAAGTTGTGTGGGTTTAACTAAAGGTGTTACTTTAAACCTCTTTAGTTAAAGCCAGTGGAAAAGGCTTATTTCCGTTTAATTGAAGTCAATTAGGAATCAGTTTAGGCTAAACTGCTACAATCTATTCTTAAAACTGCAATAAGAGTGTCCACATAGGGGTGTGCACTGGTTTAACTACATCAATTAAAAAAACAATTTAAGTTATACACCAGAGCAACTTACTCATGTGGACAAACCCTCAGTTCTCTTGTTTGTGACAACAGGGCCATAATACTTACTTCACAAAACTGAAGAAGGAGCAGGTTAGTTACATTTCATCTGAAAGATTTAGAACAAATCATATTAAAGGCAGTTTTTTGTTCACTTGTATTTCTTCAAGTTACTGCCAGCAGGTGTCACAGCATTTCAGCTGAAGACAGGTAACCTATGCAACCCCGTCCTTGCTAACTAATGTACCTGTGGTTTCTGTCCCCACTTCCTGCTTCTTCAGCCAGGCAGCATGACACGATGGCACCTCCCCAAGATCACTTCACTCTACAGCCTGACCCTCAGCACTGGCCCCTACCTATCTGCGTCAGAATCAAGGAGGGCTGTGGCATAGGAGACACCAGGCCAGCTTTACAACAATGGAGGATCCCCCTGCATTTGGCTGCTTCTTCAGGGGCTGGTTTCCCCAGCTCTATGGCTAGATTCTGCTGGCAGTGAGGTACAAAGCAGACACATAACACCTTATTATCACCTTCTGCCTTTCTGTTTTTCATGTGGTCAATTCTCTGTCCTCTCTTTTACCCCATTTTTTATTGGATAGTTTTCTCTCCTCCTACTCTGCTTTCTTCATGGTGTCTCCGAGTGGAACACAAACCCACTAGTGTTGGAGTTCAAAACTGAACTTCCAAACCCAAGATACTTGAATGGGTTTGATATCAGGCAAAATAAGTTCAACCATCTAGCCCCTTCAGGCTCAGGCAGGACCAAGAATACGTAGGCCACTCAAATGAGTGTTTGATAGGCTTTCATTGTCAATCAGCTATAAAATAAACGAATTTTGACCAGACAGTTAAACCATGTATTTATCTGACTGTGTTCACCGAGTTCTTGTTTGATGAATGGACTTCAAAAATAGCTAATTTTTAAATAAAATAAAATAGCTAGATTTCTAGCAGGCTTTTGCAAATAGCTGGCACTGCAATAATTGCAAAAACACTTACCCTGTTGTGTATGGGATATTTATGCCCCCTAGATTAATGCTGTCACATCCAACAATGAAAAGCGTTGAAAAGCACAGCAAAGACACACCGCTGCAAATCATAGCCAGCTTCGCAGACTCTCTTGCACCAAGTTTGAGCTTTTTAATAATGTAGCCACCTAGCACAATGCCAACACCAGCACTTGGGACAATAATCACACCTGTTTGGAGGAAAGTGAAATGTAAGGTTAAAATAGGAACTGTGGAGAGAGAATAAAAAATAAACATTGGTTTCACCCCCTAATTAGATTATGACAAATTCCACAATATGGCCCTCATTGACTAATTCACTACCAGCAAACTGAGTCAGAATTTTTAGCGCTCTGGTCTGATGTCAAAGGATTAATAAAAGCTTCTTTATGATTTTCCCAGCAGCAGAAAAAGAAAAATTGCATATACAAGCAGAAATATTGATTTGTATTTATTTCAGAGTGGGCTGGCTACTGGTGGTGGGGAATTGAAACATAGCTGCACAGCACAAAGACCTCAAAGGTTACAGGGCAGGCGATGACAGGACTCCTTACCGCTCTGGGTTGTCCCCAAAACATCACAAGGAATGCAGATTGATCCAGTTTAAATTAGTGAAATTCTGAAGAATTAGTTCAAATGTTGGGGTAAATCCTGCTTTTCTTACTCCTATGATGAGTCCCAGTGAAGTATATGTACTAATCCAAACCTTCAGGGCAGGACCAAACTTCATAAGCCTACCTTGTTCTAACAGCCTAATGAGTCTTTTTTCTAGGAGCTCCGTAAACTTTTATGGTCATAGACGGTAACCAGCTGATATCCAGATTTTACTCATGTTGAGCATTACCATGTCTCATGAGTGGTCCCGTTGATTTTAACAGGACTACTTGCAGACTCACTGTGAGTGAAGGTATCCAAATCTGGCCCTTAGCATTCTACCACTTGAAAGACTTGGCACTTAAAATTTAGAGCACAATAAACTTTAAGCCCTGACATATTTATAGCTAAGAACTGTGACTTTGCTGCTACAAACATCAATTGGTAGTGTTGTAGTGGGGCCACAAGCTAGCCCTATCTCCCAGTGCCCTGTGGAGTTGCTAAACTGTGCAAAGTTCCTGTTTTTCCTAGCTTCTCCTGGCTCTCACTGCCCATTGCTTCTTATTGTACATCTTTAAGTGATGGGCTTGCTCAGGGAGATTCATTCAGCATCAAATGTGAATTTAGAAGCTTTTAGACAGTTGCATCCAGTGAAAGTGGGCTGAAAAAATCATGATAGGTGTTCTTATTTTTTTAAAATGATGGGAGAAGTAAAACAAAAATCTACTGAAAACCATATTGTAATACAGCTGCAGTCATGACAGAACATTCGCGTCCTCCCCTGCTTTACCTAAAAACATTTGCAGAAGGAAATCACTGTAACAAGTATGAGGTTGGAAATGTGAAAATAACTGTTAATAAATGTTACAAGCAATGCCACCATAATTACTACACCAACTGTGAACCTAAGATCTTAATAATAATTCTGTGTGGAATTAGAAAGACCTCTCAATCTCCCAACAGAGTGGGCGTTAATATTTTTAATTCTTTCTAAAAGAATGTCTCTTCTGAGGGAACAACTTCAGAGCTGTTAACTCCCAGGAGAATAAACAATTGGATATGAATGCGAGAAGGACATAATTCCAACCTTTTTACCCATTCTGAACATTTTCTCTCTCAATATTTATCAAAAGGGACAAATAGCAAAATGATAATTCAATTAACTGAATCCACCAGGCAGTACCTGTTCTGAGGTAGGGCACAACACAAGGACAGAAGAGCAGGACAATTTGGAACGCTCTTTAAGCATCGGTCCTCAGCTATATCAAGTTACAGCAAGTCAGGATCTGGCCCTGTGTATTGTCCATCTTGTTGCTCTTCCCAACTTTCTGCAAAAATCTCCTCACACTATTTTATTCTCCTTCCCCACTCCCTTTAATTTACCTTCATTCTTCCAGATACCTCCTTCTGACCCATCCTTTGCATTCAATGACCTCGCTACCTCTTTCTGGCTTGGTTTTCAGTTATTACAGAAAGCTGTGCTGCTCTGCCATCCATTGTCCTTGGCCCTAAACAGGAGCTGAGGGGATAAGGAGAATGCTTGTCTCCCCTTCCCCCCACCCTCTCCACATTCATCCCACTCAGGCAAGAACTAGGGAACAATTGAAAACCGTGCACTCAAGGAGCACATGGACTTCTTCCTCTATGTGTCCATCGGGGGGAAAAAAGTCACCCTAAGGGAAGGGGACAGGAACATGCTGACCTGCAGTTAGTTGGTAGCAGAGAGGGAAGCCTGCAGCAGAATACATTCACTCATTATATCATGGAGCTTGGAATGCATTTTTGCCCCCTGTGCAAAGCAGAATTTGATACTTATATATTTTTTTCATACAGTGTATGTTAAATGGAAGGTAATAAACGATCAAAACAACATAGTCACTACTACAATGGCTCTTCCACAGGAGCTTCCAAAGCAAAGTATATACAACTAATTGAGGTATTCATTTTTCACTTTCAAAGTCATATAATGGAACAAAACTGAGATTTGATAGTAAGCCATTGTACTGCACTTTGCTTTATTTTACAATGATGGTTTGGCATACAGGATTTTTTGTATGTGCACAAAATATGATGCTGTATCTAGTACCCCAAGGCAAGATCAGTTTTCAGTCAGCAATTTTTAGGCTTTGTCCTTTTTGCTGTTGTCAGAATGCTGCAGCACTTGAAGCTTTCCCACAGGAGAAAAGATGATCACAACAGCTAATAGTCTGCTTACAGAAACCTGCAATATTTGCTCCCAGCGTTGCATTTCCAAAGGGAGTAGCAGAGATTTCAAAAATCAATTCTGTGTGAGTTGTACACCACACCTTTTCTAGAAAAGAAGTGGAACCAGTTTACTGTATAGTACTATATTTATGAACAGTAGAAGTTACTAGTGAATGCAAAAGAGTTTAGATTGCAAAATATAACCCTCTTTCTTCACACACTTTTATAATCTACAAAATCATTTTCTCTTTTGAGCTGAAATTTTCCAAGTTTAGCCTCTGCCCTGAAGTCAACTTCTTGTTGTTTGTTTTTAGAAAGTTTAAGAGCTTTAGGTGTTTGGGGCTTTTTTAGTTCACGATGGGCGGGAAAATTAAACTTTTTGCATTTAAAAAATTCTAACCACTTTTTTTTTTTAAATAAAAGACTACAGCAAAGGAAACTCAAGTTCAAAACCTGAAATCTGGCATGGATTTAATCCTCCCTGACTAATGCCTTTGCTTTGTTTGAGAAAAGAAATTGAATGAAATTTAACAAAGAGATGGCTGTTTGTAAATTGCCAATTGAAAATGCACTGTGCAAAATCTCATTAGGTTTCCAGCTGGCCACACAAAGATAGATGCACCGAGCATATGTGTACAGCTAGTTAAGTGCACAGCTGAAGTGCAGATATTTTGGTTCAAAAAATTTACAAATTACACTGCAACTGAAGCTAGAAGAGCTTGTAAACTAACAGTACAAGTAATTTACACGCTCCACTGGTGTAACTGTGTACATTGGCTACCTCCAAATCTTCTTTTTCCTTCAAAAGAACTCTAGAAAAATTTAATGTTACTAAATAACTGTAGGAAATTACCCACCTGCCACAGTAGTAAGTGGGCACTGTGATTTTTTTGAGAGTCACAATTACTCCCTGAGGATCTTCTCTGGGGCAGTGCAGCTATCCACTGCTGCATACTCAGGATACAGCAAAGGCTCAATCTAGTCCTAACTTTTTGGAATTTCCCAACTTTTGCGTGTTTTGTCTCACATGAATGTTTTATTGGCATTTGTTCTTGTGTGTATACAGCCTCTAATGTGAGTTATGGGTCAATAATTCCATCAAAACTACCAGTGATGCCATAAATCATGGGAGCAAAACTCCTAGTTTGTGTAACCACTAGAACCATCAGCAGGAATTAACGTCCCATAAATCATAACTGCCATTATATTTTATATGAGAGACAAAGTAAGTAATATCTTTCATTGGACCAACTTCTGTTGGTAGAAAGGATAAGTTTCTGAGCTACCCAGATCTCTTCTTCAACTAACCTAGTGACTCTTCAGGAAACCTGAAGAAGAGCTCTGTGAAGCTCAAAAGCTTGTCCCTTCTGCCCACAAATGGTCCAATAAAAAGTATTACCTCACCTACCTTGTGTCTTTCACATCCTGGAACCAACACGACTACAACACCACTGCAAACATCTGTATGATATAATTCATTAATTTCATGCCCTGCACAGGATGTCTCTCCCCGCTCCACAGGCTCCCACAGAAAACTCCCATTGCTGCTACTTCCCACTGCCCTGATCAGGATCCCAGAAAGACTGCTCTTTTTTTTCCCACCAACCCCGGACTAGATAGACACCCAAGGTTCCAACTCAGATCCTCTTATTTCCTGTCTCTCCATCTCACATTGCTTCCTCTCCTTTCCTGGATCCATGCAACCAAACAGCGTTCTCTCCTCCTCTTACAGTTCTCCCTCCTCTTCTGGAGTGATTATGCATGCCTAGTCCATTGGTGCTTCACTCACCCGCTGGGGCATAGCCGGGGCTGGGAGGTGGGGAAGTGACTCCATTTTGAAGTTTGGAGTATTTGAATAATGGCCAGGGATTTGTTGTCACGTTGTCTTCCAGTAATATAGAAATTGCCACACTAGATCAGATGAGTGGTCCATCTAGTTCAGTATCCTGTCTCTGATGGTGGCCAGTAACATGTGCTTCAGAGACAGATGGGGGGGGGGAAAAAAAACCTTGAAGTTGGCAATTATGGAATAGCTTGCCTATAGAGGAAGATTTTTCCTACCATTCTCAGTTAATGGTTGGCATGTCCTGAAGCATCATCATCATTCATCATCATTCATGCCCGTCACCCCAACCGGGGTATGGGCCGCCAACCACAGATCTCCAGAGTCTTCTATCCTGGGCCATTCGCTCTAGCTGGTTCCAGGTATAGCCCATTTTTTTGCTATCAACCTGAAGGTCGCGTCGCCAGTATTTCTTGGGCGGCCTCTTTTCCGCTTGCCTTGGGGGTTCCACCGCAGTGCCTGTCTGGTGATGTTGGTTGGCTGCTTGCGTAGTGTATGTCCTATCCAGCCCCACCTTCTCCTTCTAATTTCTTCCTCTGCTGGGAGTTGACGGGTCCTCTCCAAGAGGTGGATGTTACTGATGGTGTCTGGCCAGCGGATCTGGAGAATCCTTCTGAGGCAGCTATGTCCTGAAGCATGTGGGTTTATTTTCCTCCCATTTTTTTAATCTTACTTAATGTAACTGGATATTCTATCATATAAATGTTCATCCCTGTTTTTAATCTTGCTAAACTCCTTGCTTCAATAATAATTTGTGACTGAGTTTCATAGGGTCATTGTGCATCTCAAGAACTATGGAATTTTTAATGTATGTTGTACAGCAACAGACACGCTTGAACTGCTTCAGAACCAGGAAAAAATGGGAAAAGAGAATAACTTTAAGAGAATTAGTGTTTCTGACTACAGAAATGAAAAGATACTGAAAGTGAAAAGCTGGAATGGTTTTCCTTCTAAAATGGTGCATATTCAAAGAAGTTCAAAATAGGCCATGCAGGGAAAGATCAAGGCTTATTATTGCTTGTTTTGTTATTATTTCTTCAATATTTCTGAGTACCAAAAATAGCGGTGGATGCCTTTCAAAGATGTGGCCCCTACCCTAAAAGGCTGCCAATTTAACAGTGGTGTGACAAAGGAGGCAGGGTGAATTACCAACAAAAACAGAGGGAAAAGGACAAGTGTAATCCATATTATACCAGCAGGGACCTTTGTCTCCCTCTGGTGGCTGAATAACAAAGAGTTTTATGAGTGTGTTTCTGCCTCCAAGTTACTGGGCCAGCTCTTTTCACTCAAACAGTAGAAAGTCATGCATTTAGCCCCAGAGTTTCTGGGTTCAATCCCCATAGATGGGCCAACCAGGGGCTTTGTTACACAGGGAGGTATGTAACAGGTCCGTTACTCAGGGCAGAATGATCTTGATAGTTTTGTATTATTTTTTAGTTGTGTTTCTCTCCCTTGGTTCTCAGAAGTGAGATGAAAGATGTGAGTTTTTAGGAGCGATCTGAACAAGGAGAGGGAGGTGGGCCGGTGAACAGGTTTGAGGAGGTCATTCCATGCATGGGAATGCAGGAGGCAGCTCAGAAGAAAGCACAAAGATGTTTGTGAGAGAAGAAAATGAGAGGAGTAGTAAAGGCTGCTTTCATCAGCAGAGTCAAGAGAGCAGGGCCAACACATGGTGCCCAATTCTGTAAATCATTCTGCATAGGAGGCCCCTTGCACCCACACAGAGCCACAGTGAAATCAGTCGGGCTTCATGTGAGTGCATGGGGGTCTGTCCCCAGGGAACACATTACCAGATCGGGCTGTATAAGGTAGGACTTTTAAAACAAGGACAAAAGTTTGAACTTGATGCACGTTGCAATGGCAAGCTGGTGAAATCTCTCCAAGAGGACGGGTACATAATTTAAGTGATGAGAGAGATGATTCTGGCAGCAGCATTGTGGATGGGCTGGATTGTGGCAAGGCTGTTATAAATAAATAAACGAGGAGGAGATTGCAATAGTCAAGGTGGAAGATGAATGAGTAGGGCATAGACAAGTCATTTGGTCACTGGACAGAAAGGAAGGGAGGGACATTGTAAAGGTTGAGGAGTACAAAGTAAAATTAGCTTTTAAGAAATTAATATTAAACAATATAAGAACTGATAAGACCTTTTAAACTAATGGCAGATTCTCTGTAATTTGCACGTGATCATGATGGTCACTTCTGACCCTAAAGTCTATGAGTGTGATGGTATTTCCCCATATTTTTCCCCTCACAATAAAACTTTAATATAACCTAAAAAAATGGCAAGTTCCGCACTTGTACAAAACAAAAACAACAACATTTGGTTCACGTTTTATTAAACAAACATAGCAAACACCCACGGAACTACTGGAATTCTGAACCGAAAAAGTAAAGTTAGACAATATTTAGCTGGTAAGATTATCATTTTAAAGCCAGTTTTATTTTTTTCCTCTATTGCTTTTGTTTCAGTGGTCAGAAAACGATAATCCTTTCAATGTTGTGATAGAGGCAATGCCTTACCAGTGTAGATGCTGGCATTGGAAGCTGGGATGCCAAACTGTGACTCGATGAACTTGGGAATGAAGGTAATAAAAGCAGTAACAATGGCACTCTCAGCTGTGTATGACAAACTCACAAAAAGGAATGTCATGTTGCTTAAGATCCTGACAGCTGCTCTTGGAAGCTCTACAAAATGACAAAAACAAATAAATGTTATAAATAATGAATGGAAAACAAAACAAATTGACTTTCTTTGAGATGGACTGTAAATAATGGTTTCTTAACATTCAGCCATATTTGCTAAGTGAAAAAGAAAAGAAAAGAGCATCTATAGTTTGGATTGGAAATATTTCCCCTTGTTCTTCTGTTATCTGAATGTACCCGTCTAAACCCTACTCCAGCCCTGCACAGGCATAGGAGTCCATTATAGCACATCTGCTTGCAGGAATAGAGGCTTTGGGTGGTAGTGCTGAAATAGCAAAAAAGCAGGAATAGTTTTAAGTAATTTCAGAATTTCTTTGATGTATCTTTCACTTCTGATGATACAAAATTCTGATGTTTCTGTACCAATAAGATTGTTTCTTGCACTCTACATTATCAAGATAGTCCACATAAATCAATTTACAACTTGTAGTATGTTAACATTTTATTGTAATTTTGCCTAAATAAACAAAGTTTTAAAAAATTGTATTTGGGATCCATTGATGATAATGCCATAATTTAGGAAGGTAACCAGTCGGATATGATATTTAGCCATATTTATTAATAATGCATGTAGATCTAACATGCTGAACATTAAAAAATATTAATTAGTTGTATCAATAAACCACATATAAAAGTCCCAAAAGAAAAAAAAAGAAAAAAACCTGTTAAGACTGAAAGCACATATACTCCTGGGGGAATTCTGTGCCAAAAAAATTAAAAATTCTATGCACAAAATGTTAAAATTCTGCAAATTTTATTTATCAAAATAGCATAATGTAATCACACCAGTTTCAATTATTTTGGTAATTATTTCAAAATACTTGTCGGCAACTACGGCTGTAACAATACAGACAACAAAAAAAGATTTCCTAGGATTAGAAAGCTAAAAAAACTCCTATGACCACCCATTTCCTATTTCTCTGTCCCCTCCCTCCAGAGCCCAGCCACGCCCACCCCCAGCCCAGATACCCACATCCCCTCACCCCCAGAGCCCAGCCGTGGGGTGCCCCCCAGCCCAGACACCTGCACCACTTTCCCTAAAAACCCAGTTGCATCCCCCGCAGCCCAGACACTCACACCCCCTCTCCCCCAGAGCCAACTTCAGCCCCCACCCAACCAAGACACCTGCACCCCCTTCCCCCCAGAACCCAGCTGTGGGGTATCCCCCAGTCCAGACACCCAAACCCCCTCCCCTCCAGAGCCCAGCTGCAGGCCCCAGCCAAAGCACCTGCACCCCCTTGCCCCCCAGAGCCCAGCCATGGGCTACCCCCAGCTCAGATACCCTCCCCACCTCCTGCCAGAGAGCCAGAGAGAGAAAAAGCCTGATGCTGGGTCCCAGGCTTGTACAGAGTTTCCTGCATGCCACCTCCTTCCCTCAGGTTGAACTGAGAACCACAGCCACCTGGAATCCTCCAGCTCCCCCTTCCCATTCCCGTTCCCACTGGCAGAGTCATAAGAACATAAGAATGGCCATACTGGGTCAGACCAAAGGTCCATCAGGCCCAGTATCCTGTCTACCGACAGTGACCAATGCCAGGTGTCCCAGAGAGAGTGAACCTAGCAGGTAATGATCAAGTGATCTCTCTCCTGCCATCCATCTCCATCCTCTGACAAACAGAGGCTAGGGACACCATTCCTTTCCCATCCTGGCTAATAGCTATTAATGGACTTAACCTCCATAAATTTATCTAGTTCTCTTTTAAACCCTGTATAGTCCTAGCCTTCACAACTGTCTCAGGCAAGGAGTTCCACAGGTTGACTGTGCGCTGTGTGAAGAAGAACTTCCTTTTATTTGTTTTAAACCTGCTGCCCATTAATTTCATTTGGTGGCCCCTAGTTCTTATATTATGGGAACAAGTAAGTAACTTTTCCTTATTCACTTTCTCCACACCACTCATGATTTTATATACCTCTATCATATCCCCTCTTAGCTTCCTCTTTTCCAAGCTGAAAAGTCCTAACCTTTTTAATCTCTCCTCATATGGGACCCGTTCCAAACCCCTTATCATTTTAGTTGCCCTTCTCTGAACCTTTTCTAATGCCAGTATATCTTTTTTGAGATGAGGAGACCACATCTGTACACAGTATTCAAGATGTGGGCGTACAATGGATTTATATAAGGGCAATAAGATATTCTCCGTCTTATTCTCCATCCCTTTTTGAATGATTCCTAACATCTTGCTGCTTTTTTTACTGCCGCTGCACACTGCAAGGACATCTTCAGAGAACTATCCACGATGACTCCAAGATCTGTATCTTGTGTCCTGTATTTGTGAGCTGGAGAGTTGGGCTCCGCTGAACACTTTAATGGGCTCTAGATTGAATATATTACAGAGGTGCTGAACAGTTGAGTTGTATGCTTGTTATAAAGCATGTGCTGTGGGGTTTAGTACTCTAAGGTCAAATCCTGCTGTCTTTGCTCAGTTGACTTCAGTTGGATTACTTGTATGAACAAAAGCAAGATAGATTTAGGCCCTTGTCATTTCAAAAGTGGTCAGGCTGCAAATCAGCATGTAAACTGTCAGCCTGCATCCAATTTTAATCTCTTCTAGTCCTCCAAAATTCTAGTAAATCGATTATAGATGGGAGGATTTATCATTTTGATCCAGATTCAGATGTGTTCTTGCGAGCTTTACAAAGTAAAGTATTAAACTTTAAATATAAAATTTGGTGGAAAGAATTAATCCATAAATTGTGCTAAGAAGCTTTCATTTATTTTGAAATATAAATATTCTAGAATAGACAAGGCAGTTAAGCCTGCATCACTGTTATTGAACATTTCTGATATTGCAATGTCAAAACAGAAAGAAATAAGGTGACATTGGGGGCAGGAAGATAAGATATCGATGCAAATGTAAGGAGATGATGTTACAGTTTTTCATGACAATGCCAAAAATATATCAACAAACATTTTTGGAAACCAAATTAGAATGACAAGGACAAAAAGGAAACACTTCTAAAATCGTATGATGGCTATTACAGATTCAAGACATAAAAATACAAGTTTATCATACATTCAAAAGGAAATTTAAGAGAAAAATATCCAATTCACTACAATAACATTAACTCCTAGTGTATCTCTCATTCCTCAGTCTGTGGGGTGATTTTTAAAGGGGCTGGGAGGCTGTCAATGTTAATTGTAGCCCTAACTGGACCAATTTATTTAAATAATTTTTGAAGGGCCTCAGATATCAGAGCAGAGGGTCTGGGCTCCCAGGGGCAGCCTAGCTTTGAAGAGAACCACTACTGTTGGGCTGGTGGAGGGGAGCAGTACAAAGGGTATCCCTGAGATAAGGTGGAGGACCAAGAACCTAATTTTCCCTCAAAACCTGGATTAATAAGGAAGAGAAGCAGAACAGGCACCAGTGCACCCCAGCAGCAACCACGTAGCCATAATCGCCCCCAAAAATATGCAGCCGGCAGCCTCCCAAAGCAGTGGACTTCTGCTGATGGGAGCATGAGAGTGGAGAAGAGGTGGCAGGGAAAGCCCTGGCTGATTTTATTGCCACTGGAAACTGGATTTCAGTTTGCCTATTTGAGGTTTTTAAAAATATGTAGTGAGCAGCTGCTGTGGTGATGAGCACAGTAGAAAACCCTATATCGACAGATCAACCCCACTGAGTCCCACTGCTGCCTGCTGGCAGGGCTACCCCCTGCGCTTTTCTCTTCTTTGAGAAGGCAGCCTTACAAAGCACCACAGAAAGGGCAGAGAAGATGGAAACTGTGACTGGCTAGTCCATGTCTCCTAGCCCAACCTCCCTCAGAGTTGAGAATTCAGTATAGCAATCTTTGGCATTCTCCATGATCCATTTGTAATTTCATGAACAATCCCATCAGAGAGAGAGAGATTGATTTGGTTTTCAGTAGTGAGTGACTTGGAAGGAAAATGATGCAAAAATTAAGCAGTGAACAATAGTTCACAACAGGGTGAATGCTGGCCAAAACATGGACTATATTCTGTTCATTCTAACTTCCGGAACAATGGCCACCACAGACAGTTTATCATCATTATAAAAGGGCTGTTCTAAGTATTATCTCTAGAAATAAGATGAAACCAAGCAGTCGAAGCTGAACTCTGGACCCAGGACTGAATCACAGTATCTCTATAAAATGCCAAATCCAAATGTCACAACACTTGGCAAAGTTCATAGTCCAGTCTACATGGGGAAACTCAGTTTCAGGAGTGTTTGGATTCAGGATTTTGGTATAGCTCATTATAGAGATACTAAATTGATATTTTGTGCTGGACTTCTGATCTGAGGTTTTAATTTGAATACATTTTTAGTTGCATCTCTCAGGTTACTGAGAGCTCAATTTAATATGCTAAAGTTCATTATTAATTAAAAACTAGCAGCTTTATTGAATATATCCTTTTGGGTTGCATGTCTACATAGGGCTAAGTAAAACTCTAAATGTCCTGTACCATGCATTAGGTGTCCTATAAAACCTGTGATAGATTCTTCAGAGGCAAATTCTAATTTGATTATTCCAAATTATTGGCTTAAAACAGAGAATTTTTTTCTGGACATTATATAATGCAAGTCACCTCCTAACAGCCTCAGGCTCCAGCTATATAACTTAATATCAGTATGAGCCAGAGTCCTCTGGAAACTGAACTACAGTTCTCTAGCACAGGGGACAAAGTTAGTGCAAATTAAACAAAGCCACTATGGAAATAAAATGCACATCCAAAATTAGGTTTTCACTACTATCCTAACATGACAAAAACAAAACTCTGTCTGGCTGAAGCTTTATAAAGTTTAATTACATTATGAATTAAAAAAACACACAAAATCGGTACAATAAGCAAAAAAACTGAAAATAGCTAAATTTGCCAGTTCTTATAATTATTTAAGATCAGACAGTATGTTGGAATTGTGGATATAAAATAATGGATCCTTAAAGTCTTTACAATATCCAAGTGTCCAATATTTCAAGTATTATCTTTATTTTTGTAAGGTTTGTGGCAATCAACCGCTTATCACAGGCCTAGTCTTTTGCTTCAGAATTGTCATTAAACCTTTTGAAATCTTACTGCTGTTTCTTATTACAACAAAAATATTAGCACTTATTTTTGCATAATGCACATCAATGGCACAAATATAGGAAGACTGTTGTCTAACAAGAACTTGCGGCCTTCCATCATTTTGTCATTTTCTAAGGATGCCCTTTCATTCTCTAACCATGTAAAAAAAGGACGTGGAAGAAAACAAAATAAATCTCTATCAGTTACATTGCTTGTAAAAAATTCAGCCTTATAATATCAATACATACAAGCTACTCTATTTAGTTCTGGGGGAATTCTGCACAAAAAAATAAAATTTCCACAACAAAAATTAAAAATTCTGCACACAATATTTTAAAATTCTGCAAAATTCTGCATATTTTATTTGTCAAAATAACACAATATAATCACACCAATCACAATTACTTTTTGTCATTTATTTCAAAATACCCGTCAGCAAGTATGTCTGTAACAATACAGATAACAAAAAAGATTCAGGAAATGTTTTTTGACAAATAGATTCCTTAGTAGGCATGTTAATACAGAACTCTGAGTAACAATTCATTTAAACTACAATACAGAACTGTATTTCCCGCACCCCTCAAAAGTAGTACAAAGGCTTGGAGGAGTCAGGGGGTAATGGAGCAGCTGAGGGAGAGGGAAGTAAATTGCTGGGAAGGAACCTGGGCCAGGTGGATTAAAATCAATGATTTTTAAAAAAATCAGATTATTTTAAATTTAAATCAGATTTTTTTTGATAAAATGCTCTTTGAAGAAAAAACCTATCTAAAGATAGTTTTAATTAAGATACATTATAGCTAAAAGATAGCTCATTATGGAATAGGGATTATAAATTCTAATTCTATAGTATGAGACAATATATTCATGTACTGTTTAAGAAAAGTTTTGTAAATGAGTTCCAATAGTTCACACATTAGGGAACCAATTTTATGGGGGTCCAGGGGCATCTGTATAGATTAGTTAGGTTAATCTTTTTATCTACCCAATGGGACTCAGTGCTCAGTCTAGAAGATACTATCTGAGATGCTTAGTTTTGCAGTTCTGAAACTGTAGATTTGTGTCTCCAGAGATAACATGCTTGTTAACAGCAAAAATGTTTTAAATAAATAAATAATATATAGAGGTGATAAATAACAGACCTCAACTCTATTGTCCCTCTGCAAATTTGTGTACATAGAGTTAATCCCTTACCTCTCTCTAAAAGTGCAAAGTTTCAAAAAGTTCAATGAAATAGATCTGGACAAGACGACGTCTGGAGATAAATGTGAGAAGGGAGGGACAGGCAGTAGAAACAAAAGTAAAACTGGAGTACTTGTGGCACCTTAAAGACTAACAAATGTATTTTAGCATGAGCTTTCGTGAGCTGCAGCTCATGAAAGCTCATGCTAAAATAAATTTGTTAGTCTTTAAGGTGCCACAAGTACTCCTGTTCTTTTTGCGGATACAGACTAACACGGCTGCTACTCTGAAAAAAGTAAAACTGTTTGAGCAGCACATTCCAGAAGTCTTGAGGTCTTTCTGAGTGTAGCCTTCACTGATTTGAGACCTACCATACCATTCTCTCACTAGAAGAGAAAACTTATAATGGTAGCAGGCAGTAAAAGAGACCCAGTTTGGGAATATTTTAATGAAGTTCCTCTACCTGTGGGTAAAACAGGCATGCATGCAAAATGCAAACAGTGCCACAAAGAAATGCAAGGCCTGGTTGCCCGAATGAAACATCATGAGAAATGTTCCTTCTCAGGAGGAAGCTGCATTGAAGATGATGAAAGGAACATGTCTGAACACGCAGGATCTTCAGGTTGGTAAACTTTTTTATTTCATACTTCTTTCTTAAGGACTGCCTGTCTTCCTTCTGGACTATTCTTGAATTCTCATGTTTGGGCAAAAAAATAGAGTTGTTACTCTATGGTACTATCATTTTAGATACAGTTGTGATAAAAAATAAATAGCTGAAATAGGCAGATCTTCCTTTTACAATTTCACCTTTAAAGTACTACTGTCAGTGAATACAATGAGTAATACTAAATGAGCAGTATGGTAATAATAATTAAATAACTGCATTGACTTATGTTGTTTAGGAGAAGCCATCCTCAACATACAGGATTCTGAAGACAATCCATCATCAAGATCACCATCATTTTCTATAGTTTTCTATAGTTTCAGAGCTGCTGCTTTGTTCTAGCACCACAGCGCCCTCTGGTGAGCAAAAGGTAGAACTGAAGAAGTTATTTTCTGCTGGAAGCCGCTGCTGTTCTTAAACCACAGCTCCCTCTGGTGGGCAAAAAGTGGAACTGCAGCAGCATTTCAGCAGAAGCTTTTTTCTGCGTAAAAATTTAATTATTTTTAATCATTAATTATGCACACAGTAGCACAGAATTCCCCCAGGAGTATCTAATATGTAATAACTCAGCTGTACATTTTCCCATTAACTCACTGCCATAACTGTGAGAGAGAGCCTATTTCTTGAATAACACCAATAAGTAACTAAATATAAATTAGAACTAGCCTTCCTGTATTAGTCTGATAGTCCACCAGTGACTTTTTCTTTTTCTAAGTTTTGAGCATATCTATCTATCTATCTATCTATATTATAATCACCATTTCATTTTCTGTAACTGATGTGTCAGACCACTGCTTGACTCACTGTCATGGACAAGCAATTGTAAATACTACCCTAGAAAACTTCCTAAATCATGGTAAACAGAATGGGAAAGAAATTTAAACTACTTCAGTAATTTCATTCCAAGTTAATCAGTTTTTCTTAACTGAAATTTTTTTTTATCCCTATTCCTGGGCAGTACAGAGCAGAGGGGACCCAACTCTAACACAACTGAGCCAGATGACCAAGGGAGCAGAGTGTTCCCTTTACAGCATTATCTCCTTGCAGGCCCACAGGAAATCCCTTTTTAAGGTACACAGGAACACAGTCAGAGGGCTGCTCCATAGAGGTCCCTGTGGATATGCCACAGGTATTAGGGGGCCAAATTCCATGCCAATTTTACAGAGACAACCTCTTCACCATTCCCCATGGGACAATTTGAAAATAATGTTTGAGATTTCATTTGGAGTTTCTTGTCCCCCGTTCACGTTTGGGATGGCCTGATCCCTACTATTTTTATAAATGGAAATAACCTAACACTGGCTAAGGTCGCACCTTATTATGTCAGACACATGTTAGTACTGTGAATGGGTATATTAAACACAAGTATTAAATTCTACAATGATTCTTTGCCATGTGTTTCATTATTTGTCCTATATCAGTGCAATCATTTAAACTAGCTCTCATATGGATTTTTGGGACAGGTCTTAATGCACTTGGGGAGCAGCCAGACAGCTGAATAGAGCATAATATGCATGCCATGTATGGAGGTTTGAAGTAAATTTTATTATTATTTATTTGTATTGCTGTAACAACCAGAGGCTCCACTCAATATAGGGCCCCATTGTATTAGGCACTGTACAAACATATTATGGGGCACAGTCTTTGCCTATTTAGATTGTAAACACTTCAAGGCAAGACAGATCAAGGATGGGAATAGAAACAGAAGCACAGAGAGGTGAAGTGATGCACCGAAGAACAGGACAGTGGCAGAACCAGGAGTAGAACCCAGATCTCCTGACTCCCAGTCCAAGTGTCTATTGAATTCCTGACATTTGCTATTTTAATGGAAGACCTCAGGCAATGAGCCAGTAGTGTGTTTCTCCCTAGTCTTCTGACTTTTGCTGAGTAATATTTGCCCGTTATAGAAAATGAACTTGAACTCTTTCTAGGTGCAGGACTGAGGTCTGGCTCTAGCAAGATCTAACCCAGCAGTTCTGAAACTTTTGCTTGTGTCCTCACATGTAATGGACTATCAGCATGCTGCCATTCTCTTGTGCAAAAGTGATTGGAAACAGTATGAAACAGAGGACTAGGAGATGTGTAAACTCCAAAGTTCAGGACTGTCTGGATCCAGGCCCATTTCTATTTAAAATATATAATTTAGAAAGAAAAGCAGAGATTATGATATAAATGCACTTAATTGATGTACCTGGAGAGTTTATAGCATGTTTAAACTCAGTACAGTATTTAGCTTCTATACCATGCCAGCTGTAGGTTAATTAATCTAACTGAACAGTATGCTTAGCTGAGGTAATTGCTGAAAGGCATGCAGGCACAGTGCCATGTTATGAAACTATGCAACCTACATAGTAAAAGGAAAACTGCAAGTCCATCTGTTTGTGTTCATGATTTATCAGCACTTATGGGATCAAACCTTGGTTTATATATTATACACCTGCTCTGGCCCAAGATATTTACACTGTGCAGTACTCTCTATTTTCCTTCATATGTTATACCCAATTTTCTCTTTTCTCCATTCCTTTTTTTTTCCCCCCCTTCTCCTGAGTCTGGCTTGGACTTCTCCTCAAGAGTTTAAATTCTGTTTGTCCTTTGAAGATTTTTTTTTTCTTGCTTGCAAGGGCTTAGATCCACAAAAGGACTTCTGCTCCTAACTCCATTATTTAGGCGCCACTGAAACTCTTAAAACCCCTGCTCAGCTACTGCCTAGTTATGGAGACTCCTAAAATCCCCTGGTGCTTACATTTTTTAATGTTAAAGTCCCCTGAGCACCTACATTTATGCTGCTGGGCATGTGCACAATGCCTCAGTTTAGGCACGGAGTGCCTACTTCACACCTAAGCTCCAGCAGGACCCTCAAACCACATGACAATCAGCTTTCGCACACCTATCTTGCCTGCAGGACCCGATCCAGTAGGCATTCTCAAAAAATGCCTCTCTCTCTCTCAGAGGTGAGTGCCCTAAGCACTGGACTATAGAGTCATACTGTCTCTCTGGTCCAATGCATATTTTTATACAAAGTGGAATGGCTTCAAGAGGAGCGATAGAGAGACCTCCTCCCATCAGAATATCCTATAATCCATATATTAAGGCACTCACCTGAGAGCTATGAAACCTATGTTTAAATCCCTTCTCCTCATCAGGTAGAGGAAGGAATTGAATAAAGGTCTCTCACATCCTGGGTGAGTTCTCTAGCCACTGAGCTAAAGGCTATATGGGAGGCCACCTGCTTCCTCACCCCTGGCCATTTTGTGTGGATTTAGATGTGTGCTGCCACTGTTTTTACAAGGAACGGGTTAGGCACCTGACTCGAAGAATGTTCCCGACTATGGATCCCAAGTGGAGACAGTTGCCTCCCTGCAGCTTGGATTTAGGCACGTAATGCCATCAGATTTACAAGGCTTAGGATACACTCCTCTCCCCTGCATCTTCTGTTGGCTAGTTCAGGCTACTCTCCACTCAGCATGCTGGCTTTTGTGGGATCCCATTCCTAGGTGCCTATCTCTTCCAACGCACTATATATACAGCCTAGGGGCCTAACATTGGGTGCATGGATTCCACTGGGTGGGCACCTGCCTAAAACTCAGGCATTGCAACTTTGAGCACTGAAACAACTGAGCCCCTTTTTGGAATTGGGCCAAAATAATGAGAGAGAGACTGATCAAAAATTCCACACTCCTAAGATGCACTGTCATTGTTATAGTACCCACTAAAATTCAGGTCTGCAGATTGTGCAGAACATTGTTATCCTCATCAGAAGTATTTAATTAGCATTACAGATGGGTTGGCAAAATCTGTTGCTAGGTGGCCGCACGTCCCCCTAAATATGGAGATTAGTGACTCAGTCTATTCTTATTGGCCACACTTCTGTTTTAAGCCATTTTTAAAATATCATCATCTCCCTATTTAAAATGATATAGCTCAGATTTCTGGAACAAAGATACTTATTTTGTGGGAAAGGGCATAATAGAAGAAACTGCTAGGTGTTGCTTCTCTGATACAATGAGAAAGGGCTTGTATAACTGTAAGTTTGTTATTTTTCCCCACTATGGGTGAAATTCACCCTAATTCAAAGGCTTGAGGAAGGGTCTCTGCATTGCATAAACCCCACTTAAACCTTGCATTAACTCCACCAGCGCTTAAATGGTGATGAATTCCTCATTCAGGCCTGCTGTCCTTCAGTGAACTGCATCCTGTTTGAAAAGCTATCATGATTTGAGGCAAATCTCTCTTCCTTGAGCAATCTCAACTTGTTCAACATCTTTCTGACCTCCAAAATAAGTGCAGTTCTTAACTGTTCCACATGGTGAATCTCTCCTGTGGTGAAACTGAAAACTTTTGATAAAATGGCCAATACTTACTAATGTTTTCAGTGACAAAAAAATTGTGAATTGGTCCCTATACAGTATGTACTATTCTTATATGTAGTTAGGATGAGTATATGAAACAGAAGGAAATATGAAACTACTGGTTGTTATTTCTTCACAGTAAGTATCTAGAAGGATCTCGCTAAAAAAATTATTTGTTCTTTCTTTCTTATTGTGGCCATCTGCCTGTACAAACAGAACAGGCCCTTCATCTTAAAATATTGTGCGGTTTGAGAGACTCGGGCATGTCATGCTGATGAAGAAGACATTCAACAGGAAATGTGCTCGTGTTTCCCAGACCTCCCCTGAGCTAGTGACACACTCTGGACCTACCCAGAGAGCTCAGAATTACTTCTGCCAATGGCATGCCCTTAGTGCCTGAAGAAAGAAATCCAACTGACTACATCAACTTCTGAAAACGATTTTACCTAATAAAAGCCACTAGTGCTGTGCAGATAGCAGTCTCTAGAGAAGTAAATACATCCAATTATTTGCCTCTGAATCCATTATCTTTTGAGCCCCTCTGAATGCACCATTGTGTCATCACTATTCACCTCTGATTGAGACACAAAATGAGGGAAGTCCTAAAGAATGGGACCTTGTACATCTGTCTTGTTTGCTATGCACATCTGGTAATGACCCAGTTATTTGCTGCCAAGACAACCAGCACATAACACAATTACAGCCCTTCTGACTTTCCATTATTTTATCAGTTTTCACAGAGACTAACAGAACTTGCAGCTGCTATAACTATATGCATCTGAGAGCTAGCAAATGCCTTGCAAAGAAAGGTATTACGTATGTGGGCGGATGCTCCTTTGCGAACAGGGGCTGCTAGCAGGGGGTTTCGCAAGGGAGTTCTCCAGGTGAAGGAGGAGCTAATACAGCATCTGTGGGGTAAGTGACTGTCTGTAGTGTGTGTTTGTTTGTGTTTGGGGGTTACTTGCTGTGTGCTGAGCTTGTGTTTGTCAGTCTGTTTGTTTGGTTGGTTGTTTGAGGGACCGTGTGCTCTGGCTGGCAGTTGGAGGCAGGTTTGAAAGCTCGAAGCCTCTGGTAATTGGCTGAGCCTTAATCAGTGGGCGGGGCATTCACTCAGGCCAGGGCTTTATAAAGCCGCGCACAAGTGACCAGGGGCTGCTAACAGGGAGTTTCGCAAGGGAGTTTAGAAGGGGAGTGGGAAGGGAGCGGGAGCCCCTCGCCAGCCCTAACCCCTTCCCCGTGGCCCCCCCCTAAAACCTATAAACCGAACCACATTCCAAAACTACTTTCCGTAAACCACCCTTTCACTAACTAGGAGACAATGCAGGCAGAGGCCCAGCAGCAGAGTGGGGGCTATCCAGTTTATTGCACTGACTGTCGCATGTATGATTACCTGCCCTGTGGGCGGGTGGCGTATGTGTGCAGTCGGTGCAAGGAGCTCCTGGCCCTCAGAGACCATGTACGGACTTTGGAGGCCAGGGTGGCAGAACTGGAGGAGCTAAGAAAGGCAGAGAGGTATGTTGATGAGGCTTTCCGGGACACTGTAGAATTGTCCCACCTCCGCTTAGACAGCTCCTGTGCTGTTGAGGAGGAAGAAGGGCCCAGGGAAGTAGAGCAGTCAATGGGAGCAGAGGGAAACCTTCCCGTAGTTGGGACCCTCCTTCCAGATGGTGCTGGGGTTGCCTCTCGCACTGAGGTTGCCTCTCCGGGGGAGGGAACTCCAGTTTCTAGGAAAAAGGCAGGTGTTAGTAATGGGAGATTCGATTATTAGAAATGTAGATAGCTGGGTCTGTGATGACCAGGAGAACCGTATGGTGACTTGCCTGCCTGGTGCGAAGGTTGCGGATCTCTCGAGGCATCTAGATAGACTTATGTGTAGTGCTGGGGAGGAGCCGGTGGTCGTGGTACATGTAGGTACCAATGACATAGGGAAGGGTAGGAGAGATGTCCTGGAAGCCAAATTTAGGCTGCTAGGGAAGAGACTGAAATCCAGGACCTCTATGGTGGCATTTTCAGAAATGCTCCCAGTTCCACGCGCAGGGCCAGGTAGGCAGGCAGAGCTTCAGAGTCTCAATGCGTGGATGAGACGATGGTGTAGAGAGGAGGGGTTCACGTTCATTAGGAACTGGGGAAACTTCTGGGATGGGAGGAGCCTATACAGGAGAGATGGGCTCCACCTAAACCAAAGTGGAACCAGACTGCTGGCACTAAACATTAAAAAGGTTGTAGAGCAGTTTTTAAACTAGGAGATGGGGGAAAGCCGACTGCTGCAGAGGAGCGTGTGGATCGGACACAGACTTCTCTTAGGGGAGAGTCTGATGATAGAGAATCTCCAGGTTATAGTCAGGAGCAGAGGAATGAGAAGTATAATGTAAGGGCCGGATCAGATGATAAACAGTCACATAAAAAAGAATCTGGCACATCAGAAAAAGGCAGGCTAATAAACAGGGACAAGTTTTTAAAGTGCTTGTACACAAATGCCAGAAGTCTAAATAATAAGATGGGTGAACTAGAGTGCCTTGTGATAAAGGAGGATATAGATATAATAGGCATCACAGAAACCTGGTGGACTGAGAGCAATCAATGGGACACAATCATTCCGGGGTACAAAATATATCGGAAGGACAGAACAGGCCGTGCAGGGGGAGGAGTGGCACTATATGTTAAAGAAAGTGTAGATTCAAATGAAGTAAAAATCTTAAGCGAATCCACAGGTTCCATAGAGTCTCTATGGATAGAAATTCCATGCTCTAGTAAAAATATAACAGTAGGGATCTATTATCGACCACCTGACCAGGACAGTAATAGTGATGATGAAATGCTAAAGGAAATTAGAGAGGCTATCAAAATTAAGAACCCAATAATAGTCGGGGATTTCAATTATCCCCATATTGACTGGGAACATTTCACTTCAGGACGAAATGCAGAGATAAAATTTCTCGATACTTTAAATGACTGCTTCATGGAGCAGCTGGTACGGGAACCCACAAGGGGAGAGGCGACTCTAGATTTAATCCTGAGTGGAGCGCAGGAGCTGGTCCAAGAGGTAACTATAGCAGGACCGCTTGGAAATAGTGACCATAATACAATAGCATTCAACATCCCTGTGGTGGGAAGAACATCTCAACTGCCCAACACTGTGGCCTTTAATTTCAAAAGGGGGAACTATACAAAAATGAGGGGGTTAGTTAGACAAAAGTTAAAAGGTACAGTGACGAAAGTGAAATCCCTGCAAGTTGCATGGGCCCTTTTTAAAGACACCATAATAGAGGCCCAACTTCAATGTATACCCCAAATTAAGAAAAACAGTAAAAGAACTAAAAAAGAGCCACCGTGGCTTAACAACCATGTAAAAGAAGCAGTGAGAGATAAAAAGACTTCCTTTAAAAAGTGGAAGTCAAATCCTTGTGAGGCAAATAGAAAGGAGCACAAACACTGCCAACTATAAGTGCAAGAGTGTAATAAGTAAAGCCAAAGAGGAGTTTGAAGAACGGCTAGCCAAAAACTCCAAAGGTAATAACAAAATGTTTTTTAAGTACATCAGAAGCAGGAAGCCTGCTAAACAACCAGTGGGGCCCCTTGATGATCAAAATTCAAAAGGAGCGCTTAAAGATGATAAAATCATTGCGGAGAAACTAAATGGATTCTTTGCTTCAGTCTTCACGGCTGAGGATGTTAGGGAGATTCCCAAACCTGAGCTGGCTTTTGTAGGTGACAAATCTGAGGAACTGTCACAGATTGAAGTGCCACTAGAGGAGGTTTTGGAATTAATTGATAAACTCAACATTAACAAGTCACCGGGACCAGATGGCATTCACCCAAGAGTTCTGAAAGAACTCAAATGTGAAGTTGCGGAACTATTAACTAAGGTTTGTAACCTGTCCTTTAAATCGGCTTCGGTACCCAATGACTGGAAGTTAGCTAATGTAACGCCAATATTTAAAAAGGGCTCTAGGGGTGATCCCGGTAATTACAGACCGGTAAGTCTAACGTCGGTACCGGGCAAATTAGTTGAAACAATAGTAAAGAATAAAATTGTCAGACACATAGAAAAACATAAACTCTTGAGCAATAGTCAACATGGTTTCTGTAAAGGGAAATCGTGTCTTACTAATCTATTAGAGTTCTTTGAAGGGGTCAACAAACATGTGGACAAGGGGGATCCGGTGGACATAGTGTACTCAGATTTCCAGAAAGCCTTTGACAAGGTCCCTCACCAAAGGCTCTTACGTAAATTAAGCTGTCATGGGAATAAAGGAAAGGTCCTTTCATGGATTGAGAACTGGTTAAAGGTCAGGGAACAAAGGGTAGAAATTAATGGTAAATTCTCAGAATGGAGAGGGGTAACTAGTGGTGTTCCCCAAGGGTCAGTCCTAGGACCAATCCTATTCAATTTATTCATAAATGATCTGGAGAAAGGGGTAAACAGTGAGGTGGCAAAGTTTGCAGATGATACTAAACTACTCAAGATAGTTAAGACCAAAGCAGATTGTGAAGAACTTCAAAAAGATCTCACAAAACTAAGTGATTGGGCAACAAAATGGCAAATGAAATTTAATGTGGATAAACGTAAAGTAATGCACATTGGAAAAAATAACCCCAACTATACATACAACATGATGGGGGCTAATTTAGCTACAACGAGTCAGGAAAAAGATCTTGGAGTTATCGTGGATAGTTCTCTGAAGATGTCCACACAGTGTGCAGAGGCGGTCAAAAAAGCAAACAGGATGTTAGGAATCATTAAAAAGGGGATAGAGAATAAGACTGAGAATATATTATTGCCCTTATATAAATCCATGGTACGCCCACATCTCGAATACTGTGTACAGATGTGGTCTCCTCACCTCAAAAAAGATATTCTAGCACTAGAAAAGGTTCAGAAAAGAGCAACTAAAATGATTAGGGGTTTAGAGAGGGTCCCATATGAGGAAAGATTAAAGAGGCTAGGACTCTTCAGTTTGGAAAAGAGAAGACTAAGGGGGGACATGATAGAGGTATATAAAATCATGAGTGATGTTGAGAAAGTGGATAAGGAAAAGTTATTTACTTATTCCCATAATACAAGAACTAGGGGTCACCAAATGAAATTAATAGGCAGCAGGTTTAAAACAAATAAAAGGAAGTTCTTCTTCACACAGCGCACAGTCAACGTGTGGAACTCCTTACCTTAGGAGGTTGTGAAGGCTAGGACTATAACAATGTTTAAAAGAGGACTGGATAAATTCATGGTGGCTAAGTCCATAAATGGCTATTAGCCAGGATGGGTAAGAATGGTGTCCCTAGCCTCTGTTCGTCAGAGGATGGAGATGGATGGCAGGAGAGAGATCACTTGATCATTGCCTGTTAGGTTCACTCCCTCAGGGGCACCTGGCATTGGCCACTGTCAGTAGACAGATACTGGGCTAGATGGACCTTTGGTCTGACCCGGTACGGCCTTTCTTATGTTCTTATGTTAGAATACCACTAGTATGAAGAAAAGAACAAATTATTAATAAATATGTGATTCAGGATTGTCACCAACACTAAGAGCAACTGTAACATTCAGTCCAGTGCTATCTAAACACCTGGACTATGTCTACACAGCAATTAAACAACTGCAGCTGGCCCAGGTCAGCTGACTCGGGCTTGCAAGACTTGGGCTCCGGGGCTATAAAACTGCAGTGTAGATGTTCAGGCTCAGGCTCCACCTGCAGCTGGCACGGGTCAGCTGACATGGACCAGCCCTGGGTGTTTAATTGCTGTGCAGGCATACCCTTCGAGTCTGGAGTTCAAATTCTGCCTATATGGCACAAGTGACAGGAGCTTTCTTAGTCTCTTCATAGTTCCCATTGTGCTAATCAGAAAACTGCCACAAACTTAGCACATTTAACAGCCACTTCAAAGGTACCCAAAATTAGAACAGCAAGAGTATAAAGACACAACTGGATTCACAGAACTGTAGCAGAAATCTTGTCCTGTACCATTCCACATTATGCCTTACTTAAGCCTATGCTATCAATCTCTCTTTCATGAGCTCTAAATTCACTCATTTTTTAAAAAGTGCCACTATTGCCTTTCTTCCAGTTCCATTTCAACAATGGTTAGACTTTATAATAATAGTGTTATTGACTAAAATGCAAGTCTAGTATAATTACCGGTGGATCTCTTTGCTTTAGTGAGTATTATTATTATTTCCTGATTTCAGAACCTGACAGAAGCCTAGCACTCTGAAAGCAGACACACAGAAACTTAACATCGAACTGGCAGAAAATGTATATGGAATAATATAATATTCCACAATTTATTGCCTCAAGATAAGAAAAGATGATGAGCAATAATTCCTTTCTCCTATTTTTGACAGACTATGACAAGTAAGAGGAGCACTTTATTCCAATGAAAATAATATGGCTTCAGTGAAGATGTATATATTTACATTAAAAACTGCAACGCACTCAGATACTATGATAATGGAGGTCATATAAGTAAGTAGAGTAAATAAATAAGATAGACAGATATTGTTTAGGCAAGTTAAGCTTAGAAAAAAACTTCATTTTTTTTCTAAGCACAGAAGACATTTGTTAAAACAAAGCAAATGCGTTACCTTTCTGCAGCTAAATACTAAACACACTGTGATAATTTAAGGAAAAGGTATTCATATTACTGTGCTTTTGGCATTCAGTATGCCAATCATAACTGTACTTTATAATTAGAAGAACAGACCATCTATTAAAATTTTTCTCCTCATATATATATCCATCTCTTTTTAATATCAACAAGTATAATATGGCCAAATTCTGCCCTCAGTTAAATTCATGCAGGTGCAGAATATAGCCCTGTGTATGATCTTAAACCCTATTGTACGTGTGATACTTTCAAAAATGCATACACTTTACCTTTAACATTCTTTCCAAATCCCATAGAAGCAGGAATTGAACTATCAACTTGTCTTTTGCTGTTTGTTTTCTCTTTCATGACGTCATCATCACTTGAAATGTCATCAGAGCTAATTTTCTTCTTCTTCTTCTTCTTTTTCTGTCGAGGTGGGAGCTTTTTTGGGAAAGTAAACATTGGGAATATCACAAGGAGCATTGCAATGGCACAAAGGAGGAATCCACTCCACCTAAAGGGAGGAAATATGAGTAACAGTTGAGAGCTAATGCATTATGTGGAACAAAAATAGCAAAGAAAACTATGTGGCTATCACTTTCTGTAACTAGACAGAAAACCAAATTCTGTGCTAATGTTTGGGAAGCCAGTACAAATATTAACAGAACAGAAGAGTCAACACAAAGCTTCTTCTGGGGTACTGAATGCAAAATGAAATCAAAGGGAGCATCTATTAAGAATACCACCATCATTCAGTTTCAACAATACTGTACCAAATACTGAGGAGATGGTCTTTATTCAGGTTTACTTAGCTCAAACTCAGGCAAATTCCCACTGAAATTAATGGGAATTTGCCAGATTAAAAAATGGACCTTTGGAGACCCGAGACCAGGGTCCCTATGTACTGATGGATCTCTACTTTCCCATAGGCAGAAGATATGATCAAGCATTTATAGAAAAGCACAGCCTCATTCTCCTGGATCATACTGAAGGCGTCTTGCAGGGCTGGGGATCAGAAGTGTGTAGGACAGAGATCAATGGCTGCAGGAATGCAGATCATCCTCCCTGGAGCCAGTAGTGGAGCCAGGTTTTGAGCAGTGGCAGAACCAAGAGGGACAATGGGTCCTCGGTAGTGCCACTTTCAATTATACCTACTTGCTTGAAAAAGTGCCACAAATACAACTAAAGGTCAATGGTTGGGGGAGAGGGGAGGGTGTCACCCCCCTGCCTGCCACTCTATAAGCCCTGCCACTGCCTGGAGCCCATAAGCTTTATTAACTTTCTCCAGGGTCCCCCTCCATGCAGGGAATCTTCCTCAAAAAGGGATTTTAGGGACAGGTGTCAGATGGTGAATCCCACACTGCCAGCTGGTAGCCATATGGCAGCAGAGCAGGGAATATAGGATCAGCTCTTGAGGTCTTTCCTCATCTCAAGAGATCTGCAGTAAGGGGAAAGGGTTTGTGGACACCTGGATTATTTGGGGGGTGAGGGTGGGGATTGTGAAGTTTCTTGTCCCCTACCTGGGTGTTTCCGTAAAGAAGTCCAGCCCTAAGAAAGGACTCCACAATTTGCCCCACAGAACTGCTCCAACCTACTGAAAACACTGAACTCTTTGGTCCCGATTCTGATCCCTCTTACATGGATGTAAATGAAGAGCAGATCCACTGAAATCAATGGTGTTACACCAGCATAAAAGTGTGAGAGGAGAGTCAGGCCCCTGGACTTCAAGTCACTGGTTGTAGGGCTGAATTTCATATTTTTGTTCATCACCTGCACCTAGAGACCCGGCACCTATCACATAAAGACACTGAACCAAATATTATACACTACATATGGGAAAATAGTCACAAAAGTCAACAGGACTATTTAAATGAGTAAAGGAAACAGCATTCGGCCCCCTTTTTGCAATGAAAAGAGAAATACAGGATATAATTTTAAATGGGGCCTAATCTGACATACACGTATGTGTGATGATTTGTGTGCCATGCAAAATGGGATCAAGAGTGGTTAGATCTAGGACAAGCCAGGCACTAGAAAACTGTGCAGGTATCTTTCATAATGGGTAGGTAAAATGAAGTGATGGGAAGTTTTGGTTATGTAGTTTTGATAGTAGGTAAACAGAAAATCACTCCTTTTAGCTGATAGATACATAGAGAAGTTTGAATTAGAAATGGGAGTTTTAGGAGGATTAGTAGGCACTGTCCCACAGGGAATAAATTAGTCAGTGCATAGAAATATAGTAACAATTCCTTTTAGGCTCTCAGGGTATGTCTACATGCAGCTAGGAACATGCTCCCTGCATGAGTTCCCAGACACGTGCTAACTTTGCTTGAGCTAGCACACTAAAAATAACAGCATAGCTGGGGTAGCACAGGCGCAGCTTGTGCTGGATCCCTGGCTACATATGCAGGCAGCTAACCCAAGCTGCTACCCTTGGCTACACTGCTATTTTTAGTGCGCTAGCTTGAGCAATGCTAGTGCATCTACCTACTTACGCTGGAAAACGTAGTTCCAGCTGTAGCGTAGACATACCCACCAAAACACAAAGCATTGATCAAGGGGATCGGGGGGAGGCACCAGTCATCTATGGGCAACATACTAAGTGCTGGAGATGTCACAACTGTATGTAATCTTGTACACCGCCTTACATGATAGATATCAAAGAACTGGACAACAGACAAAAGAGATAAGGAGGTTCAATATTAACAATGAGGAATGAATAGGCAAATGGCATTTATATTAATTAGAACATAGGAGATGGAGGACTTTTTAGTGTTTTGAAGGATAAAGATATGGGGGACACCTCAAAAAGCATCTGGACAAGTACTAGGGTCTCAAAACAACAGGAATGGACGCTAGGAAAGAACCAGACAGAGCAGGAGAAATTCATTTCAACTTTTTGTGTGGAACAGACAATGAAAGGCAGCATTAGATCAAACTTATTCAATGCAGTTTACAAAGATGTATTAAAACAACCCAGAATTCAATAAGCTGAGCAAAATGAATTTCTATTGAAATTCAGATGAAGAGTTAGAATAGTAGATGTCCTCAGAAGGGCTCTTACTGGATTCAGTTGACCTCATAATGTCTAAATCAAATTGCATTTCTGCATAATATATGTTTGGAAGGAAGGAAGGAAGGAAGGAAGGAAGGAAGGGTTGTTGTTTTTTCAATAAAAAAACGAACCCACAGCAACCAATACTTGCTCCCTACAGTTACATCTACTCTGCAATATTATCTTCATACTTATTATTATTTTGATTATTAATACAATTTCCCCTAGGTTTCTGTGACAAATGAATTTAGGCACTTCATAGTTCTAACACAAGCAAAGAAAGAGAATCAGCGGTAGTGCATTACTTCAAGGGAGATGGTTGAGGCTGCCAGGTCCCAAACTCCTTAAACTTCAACCTTATCTTAAAATGTATTGCTACTTCGGAAAAAAAAATCAAACCTCTGAAATAAGGACTGCAATATGCTTAGAATTTTGAGATGAAATCGGTCAAATAAAACCTGCCCAAATGACACTCCCCTCCTGGGGGTAAATTTCTGGACCCCCATAAAATAGATGTTAGTGGCATGCATGGCTACATTTCTGGATCTCCCTGCAACTGGACTAACAAATGTGCCAAGGGAACAAGGACATGATTCTACACCATTAAAATCCGTTTTTAAACATCTATTGATTTTAGTGGTTCGCAATCAAGAACCAAACACACACTGCTCAGAGACAGAAAAAAGAATCAGGGTCAGAGTTTATGAATACTGCAGAAGCTATTTGATTAGCTCGACTGGATTGTGAAACAAATTATCAGAGGTCACACAAGAGGGCATATTTTTTGAAATTTTAAGAGGCAAAATTTTAGAGAATCATTAGTGGAAACAGAAAGCTTGGTAAAAAGTGAATAGATCAGAAATACCATACAATTGCCTATTAATAGTTAGCCACGTTTTTTTTTTAACAGATTCTCATAATAATTTGTCATCTGCTTTTTCAATAGTGTTTCTCTGCAGTGGATAAGTTGGAAAGCGTATTACTCCAGTAAACACTTCAGAACAGCAGTTTATTTGAACTTAATCAAATGTCAAGAAGCTTGTGAAGTGGAAGTTCAAAGACCAGCCTCTGGTCCTGAATAGGAATATTCCTGAATCAGTATTTAAGAGGTGAAATACAACTAATCTGCAATACCACGAAAAGCTCGAGATAGACTGGAAATGGAAATCTACCAGTATATATTAAGGATTATGTACTGACTTAGGCAGATCTTGGGGGGACGAGGTGGATCATAAGGGATTGGCCTTTTACTTCTATGTCATTTTTGGTTCAAATCCGGCACTAAACAGTAGTAACTATCTGATGGCTTTTTGGTGACCTAGTCCAATTTCATCATCACAAATGGCACATGTTTTGACAGTCTCATCAGATCAACCAAATAATGAATGGGCATGTAGAAAGAAACACATTCTTGCCCAAAGATGTACCAGGTCAGAATTAAGGCACATTGGTGAAGTAATATGGGAGACATTTCAGTGCTGCTGCCCATGCTATGCCTGTTCGGTGGAACATTTCTTACCAGTAATTCATATTCTATAATTATAATATCTCTTTGCTCTTTTGTTCATGCTTCCAACAAGTGGCTTGGGTGGAACTCTTATAACTGAATACTTTAAGCTATTAAGCCTCCCCACCAGTGGATGATTTGAGCATACCTGCTGAAAGATATAATACTTGCCCTACACATCAATTCCCTTTAACATCAAAATGGTAACACAAAAGACATAACAAAATATCCCCATCTCTACAGGTAAAATGAGTGGATGAATGAGAGCCTATTAAAATTATTTCCCTATGAAAATATCGCTCTCTTCTCCAAAGTAATTCTGACAGATCCTAATATTGGAAACCAAAATGTTCTAGGGATGTTTCAGAATAGAAATAGGAAATGAAAAAACTGTTATAGAAAAAAAGGAGAACGGATATTAACAACATTCCAGTGCAACAGGCATGGAATGCAACATTAATAAGAAAAAAACCTTTCTTTCATATAGTTGGGGAAAAGACACCTCTCAACAAACAGATAACACAGAAAAACTAATATAGAAACTTCTCTTTAAAAATATACACCTACAGGGCAGACAGAGTAAATCTCAACTCAACTCAAAAACAGATTTCATAATACATGTAAGCCTAATGTAAATGCATGATGCCGCACTTTGGAAAACTCTACAGTACAAAGATACCCATATGGATGCCCAGCAAATCATTTGACAAGTACTAATCTGAGGCTGGCTATCATTTCTGACATGTCTCTGGCCAAATAAGCATCAACATGCCCTAAAAAATTGCTAAGAATTAAACACATTTTTGCACTTATACTTATGCCTTTTACTCAACGATCTCAAAGCACTTTTCTAACACAAAATTAACGCAGAGAACACCTCTGTGAGGTAAGTAGATAGTTAAACTAAGACAGACTGGTTAAGCCCAAGATCACACAGTGAATGACAGACATATCACTCAGGAGTATGGATTTCTAGTCCACTACTCTGAAAATTCAGTCTAACAGCCATTTAAAGATCATTATCTTGAACATTGTTTCACTGGATTTAAACCAACAAAACAAAAAACCTGAATGGATCTGCTAAGGGCTTTAGTACATTCCAGAGAAGGAATATTTTCAAGACTAATTTGGGGAGGAAGGGGTCATTGGAATTAGGTATATACACACTCAAGATATGGCTGCAGCCATTTAGTGGAAAGTATTTAGTGGTTGTACCGCAGCTCAAACTTGGTTTGGCCTACTGGAAATGGTAACATAGTGATTGTAGTGAGAATAGGCCTCAGGAAGTCCAAGACTGATGCTGAGGACATTTAAGCGTTGTTGATCCATTGGCTGAGGCTTTGACCTGAGCCAGAAGGAATGTTCCACCTTATCTCCAAGTTGGAGTTCAGCATCAGAGAGAAACTGCATCAAGGGTCTGGCAACAGTGAAACATAGGCATGCCACTTCATCTCTAACTTATATAAACCAACAAAATGATTCAAGGATACTGCAGTATCTGCTGAACTGAATCAGCAAGGAAACCAGTGGCTCAGATGCAAAGTGTACACTCCCAGGAGAGATAATGGACTATGAAATCATCAAAGACCACTTATTTGAGGTCTTCATGGCAATTTCAAGTGAAACTTATGAGCTCCTTTGGGAAGGCCAGCCAAAGCCTGATTCACTCGCTTCAGGACCTGACTGCTCAAGCTGGCATCTCCAAGCAAATTCACATGCTCACCAAGTCATTATGTGCCCAGAGATATTCCATAACCACGACGACTGTAACACCTCAGCAGCAGCTAAGTGCCCACCAATTGTCAGTGAATGATTTTAATGATTTGTATCTTTATCTCTGTGAGTTCCTGCCAGTCACAAACTACGAGTATGTCTATAATAGAGCTAGAAGGTGTAAATTCCAGCTGCGCTAACTCAGATTGCGCAAGCTTGCTAATGATAGAGTGTAGTCACAGTGGTGCGAGTAGCAGGAGGGGCTAGCTGCCTCTAGTACAATCCTCTCCATATTCGGGTCAGCTAGGCACTCATGCTGCTGCAGCTAGACTTCTATTTTTAGTGCTCTAGCTCTATTAGAGATCGCACACATATGTCTCCTTGAGTTGGAATTTACACCTTCCAGCTCTAGTGTAGACATACCCTCAGTCACATGAGATACAAGAGTTGAGAGGTGTAATAGTACAGTACATAATGGTTGGAGAATGTTTTTAGCACTGTTTTAAATGTATAATTAATTTTAATATACAAAGAAATTATTCAATATGATTTTCTAATACAAAAATACATATTTTACTCAGGTCTGCACAATTTAAAAGAGCATATGGGGTTGGTATGTTTTGAAGTGATACAACTACTTTTTCCCTGCTCTGGATCGCCCCATGATCCTGCCTCAGTGTAAGAGCAGTGACCCCATACCTCTAGGTCTGCTGCTGCTGTGCTGCATACTATTGGTATTTCATCCTACCTTTCCTGTACCATATGCAGAGCACCAATCAAAAGGAGTCCTGCAGCAGTAGGAAGATGGTGTCATTGTATCCATTTAATAGTATATGTTTGTGTCTATCAATAGCAAACATTTCCTGTCTGCCAGGTCAGTACTGCTGAATCCTACGGCAATCCAGTCACTGTTAGCTACTTTCTCTCTCCTGGCTTCCTTTCTAAATATTTCAACAGGCAGTTTAGATATCTTGCATCTCCCAAGTTACCTGTGCCACTGATAACTCATAGTGCAGTTTTGAAAAACAGTTTATTCTTACCAGTTTCCAATGAATCGAGGGTCACTCTGGTCAATATAAACAGTCGTTCTAGGATCAACGTAAAAACCAATAAGAACTCCTCCTAGCAAATATCCTGCGGCAGGACCAAGTGCTCCCATTACATACATGATGGCTACAAAAATACAAGAGAAAAAAATACATTAAATTATGCTCAATCGTACATTAATAATAAACATGCTTTTCAATAATTCTTTATATTTAAAAAATATGCTGCAGAACAGGAAATTGATTGGGGATTGATTCACTTCAGGACATAGGCACTTATCTGCCACTTAGGGTGTCTAAATTCCAGAATCAGGCCCCACTAGAATTCACAAAACACTCACTCAGCCACTTCCAAAACCTGTAGGGGCCTAAAAATGCCCAGAGACTACATTTTTGCAGTAAAAGTTGCCTAGGCACCTACAGTTCTTCCTCTGAGCATGTAGGCAGAAGTTTGGATGCCTAAGCCCCAGTGTGATGCATGAACCAGGAGAAGATAGGTGTCCTTCCGTCTATCCCGCTGCCAGCCCAATGTGGAAAGTGTGTTCAGAGCCTGCCCACCGGATGGGGCACCTATGGGCAAGTGTACCCAAAGCAGCAGCTGGTGGGAGGAGAGAAGGCACACCTCCCTTATAACTTTTAGTCCTGTGGTTAGGGTACTCACATTGGGTGTGGGAGACCACCCCCTCCACCTCAGAGGGAGAAGGCATTTGAACTGGGAGCTGTCACCTCTCAGGTGAGTGCTCCAACCACCAGACTATTGACTCATTCTCATGCTTGCATGCACTCTCTCACTCTCACTCTCTCTTCTTTCGCCCAATATCTTTTCATTAGTTATCCACAATGGAACAGGTTCAACAGGAGAGACTGAGGGATTCCCCACATCAGACTATCCTATAGCCCAGGGGTTCAGATCCCAGTTCAAATCCCCTTGTCTCATCAGGTGCAGAGGGGAACTTGAACCAGAGGTCTCCAGCATCCAGATGAGTACCTTATCCACTGGGCTAAAAGTTCTGAGGGAGGTCCTCCTCCCCATCTCCTGCCAGCCTTCTTGCTAAAATGGCATGGACACCTAATGTCAAGAGAGGGTCTGCAGCTGAGAATCCCATGCGGAATGCGGGGCCTCCCAGTAGCCCAGATTTAAGCACCGATCTCCAAGACAGGAGCAGGAATTAGCCATACCCCTCACTTTAGCATCTCCCATTGGCTACTTTATGCAAGAAGCCACCTAGCATGCGGGCTTTTTGAATCCTATTCTGAGGTGCCGCTCTCTCCCCATTAACTGTATGGGGAGTCTATGCGCCAAACTCAGGCTTTGTGAATCCCAGTGATTTTCTAAGCACCTAACAGCTAGGCATGGTAATGCTCAGTGCCACCATACCTACATTCCTTTTGAATCTAGAGCTCAGGGTGTTAGCTTGTGACATTCCATATTCAAAAGCAAGTTTTGCAATGCGTAGGTGGAGTCCTTCATCACATTAGACAACTGGACAATATCCATTTCATTATGTTCAACAAGAAAATTGCACCCAACTTACATGTCTATAATTGACAAAATGTATGCATGGAAATTAGGCCCAGACCTGCAAAAGTATAGACTCCTAATTTCCTTTAATTTCAATGTAAATTAGGCATATAAATATCTTTGTGGATCTGGGACTTTGTACTTAGTTTCAACATGTAGTGCTTAAGAATAATATTGTGTATATTTGGTATAGTTAGGCAACTTACATTTAAATGATGTATTCATACAGGATTATGATTTATTTAAAAGCACTCCTTTGGTATAGGACAGTTTTGTTCCTTATATATAAATCTCATACTATACTCATCCACCAATCTAGATGACTGCTAGGTAATTTGTCCTCCACCAGGTAGATTGAGGTGATCCTGGCTTGGATCTGGACAACTACTGGGAATTAATAATAAATAATAGTTTGCTCTTCAATAGCACTATTCATCAGTAGATCACAAAAGTGCTTTATAAAGGTGGTCAGTACCATTATCCCCATCTCACAGAAGAAAACACTGAGGTACAGAATGTCAAGTCATTCAACAGGCCAGTCAGTGTCAGAGCCAGGAAGAGAACCCATATCTTATGAATTCCAGTCCTGTACTCTATTCCCCCTAGGCCACACTACCATTCAGTAGTAGAACATCATCAGGCAGGGAAGATAGAGAGAATTAGTAGGGGACAGACGCTTTCAGGATCCAACAAATCACACTTTCTTAATGAAAATTTGGTCTTGAAGGTTTTTACATGAGATTTGCATGTTGTTGCTATGTATCTTGTAGAGCATATCTTAATTATAAGATTTATATCTGAACTTTCTATTTATCCAGTGTATTTATTTCAGAACTTGACCCATTCAAATATGCCATCTTTAGAGACTTTGAAACTTCTGTGCCTGCCATAGAGAACAAAAATTGTTCTCATTTGCTGGACGGTCTTATCCTTTTGACATCATTCATTAATCATCACTTAATCATTCTTCTAACATCTTGGGCATGAAACTTCACTTTCTTGGACTGCAAGATGTCAAGTGGAAGGCAGTGAAGGTCTTGTTTCAAGTAGAATGTTGAAGTGTGTTTCCACAAAGTCAGGGACTATCGTTAGTACAAACTGATAACCTTTAGGACAAAGGTCTCTACTGCCATGAATACAGAGGGAGGTTTAGTGATTGATCAGAGGACTAAGCTGAGGGTTCAAATTTGGAATGTGTGAGGGTCAGGACAGTCTCAGTCATTTAAATGCCCTTTGGAACCTGGCAATAGATGGTGAGATGAAAGATCCTCTTTTCCTCTAGGATCCTAAAGCCCCCTAATGTTGCCACTCAGATCCACAAGGAGAAAAAAAATCAGGTCCCTGTGGAAAAAGTCAATGCTGATCTTAACTGCTGACTAGTTCAGGTGGATTCGATCTGGTAGTACATGTAATACACTGGTTAAGGGCATGTGGACGTATGTCCCTCTAGCACAGGGGTAGGCAACCTATGGCACATGTGCCGAAGGCGGCACGCGAGCTGATTTTCAGTTGCACTCACATTGCCTGGGTCCTGGCCACCAGTCTAGGGGGCTCTGCATTTTAATTTAATTTTAATTGAAGCTTCTTAAACATTTTAAAAACCTTATTTACTTTACATACAACAATAGTTTAGTTAAATATTATAGACTTATAGAAAGAGACCTTCTAAAAACGTTAAAATGTATTACCGGCACACAAAACCTTAAATGAGAGTGAATAAATGAAGACTCGGCACACCATTTCTGAAAGGCTGCCGACCCCTGCTCTAGCAGCTGGCCCACATAGAAAATAATAGCCTGCTTCTTTCTAGCAGTTAGTGAAGTAAATTTATCATTATAGCTCCAGTGGTAAGAACTGATGGTAAAGGTTATCACTTTAGCGCAAGTGGCAAGGATTTGTGCTTTTGTTGCTGAAAGCCCAGGGTTTTATCTTCACTAGAAACTGAGTTCCTTCTGGATTTCAGAAGAAGATCAGAAAAGTTATCAAAACATTTTAACCAGAGCATGTTTAAATGTTCAGTTTCCATTCTGTTAGCACCAAGGAGCCAGGTCTACATGCTTCACTGGGCTTAGGAGAGGACATCCACTGAAATAGAATATAACCTTTTATATCCACTGACATAGAATATAACCTCTTACGGAGGGAGTTTTGGCACCCAAAAGCCTTCAAAATAACAGCTTCTATAATCTTCAAGGGGTGGGATCTACACACTGGACATTGGGGTTGATAGATAAGTAAAATGTGAGAAAGCTTTGTTTTCTATTTCTTTCAGATCAGATTATGCATGCTTGTGTAGAGTATTTCGGTTAGATATTTGATTTTGAAATCATTTTGAAAATGTTTCTTGTTTTTTTTATTTCCTTTGTATTAACATTTTACAAAGTTTAAAATACAAGTACAAAAAGATAGCCAATTATGACCAGATAAATATAAAATAACATAAGGCAATATATAATCAAATAATCATACTAATAGCTACATTTTCATTAAAGACTGTAATAAAAGAATATTAAGGTTACAAAGTCAAAAACTCAAAAATTTTGAAATGTCAGAATTAAACTTGTCCATGCAACCTTAATTTGGCCCTCTTGCACATATGCATTATGATATAATCCTTAATTATCATAGAATCATAGAATCTCAGGGTTGGAAGGGACCTCAGGAGGTCATCTAGTCCAACACCCTGCTCAAAGCAGGACCAAACCCAACTAAATCATCCCAGCCAGGGCTTTGTCAAGCCTGACCTTAAAAACCTCTAGGGAAGGAGATTCCACCACCTCCCTAGGTAACCCATTCCAGTTCTTCACCACCCTACTAGTGAAAAAGTTTTTCCTAATATCCAACCTAAACCTCCCCCTCTGCAACTTGAGACCATTACTCCTTGTTCTGTCATCTTCTACCACTGAAAACAGTCTAGATCCATCCTCTTTGGAACCCCTTTCAGGTAGTTGAAAGCAGCTATCAAATCCCCCCTCATTCTTCTCTTCTGCAGACTAAACAATCCCAGTTCCCTCAGCCTCTCTTCATAAGTCATGTGCTCCAGCCCCCTAATCATTTTTGTTGCTCTCCGCTGGACTCTCTCCAATTTATCCACATCCTTCTTGTAGTGTGGGGCCCAAAACTGGACACAGTACTCCAAATGAGGCCTCACCAGTGCTGAGTAGAGGGGAATGATCACGTCCCTCGATCTGCTGGAAATGCCCCTACTTATACAACCCAAAATGCCATTAGCCTTCTTGGCAACAAAGGCACACTGTTGACTCATATTCAGCTTTTCGTCCACCGTAACCCCTAGGTCCTTTTCTGCAGAACTGCTGACCAGCCATTCGGTTCCTAGTCTGTAGCAGTGCATGGGATTCTTCCGTCCTAAGTGTAGGACTCTGCACTTGTCCTTGTTGAACCTCATCATATTTCTTTTGGCCCAATCCTCTAATTTGTCTAGGTCCCTCTGTATCCTATCCCTACCCTCCAGCGTATCAACCACTCCTCCCAGTTTAGTGTCATCTGCAAACTTGCTACGGGTGCAGTCCACACCATCCTCCAGATCATTAATGAAGATATTGAATAAAACCGGCCCCAGCACCGACCCTTGGGGCACGCCACTTGATACTGGCTGCCAACTAGACATGGAACCATTGATCACTACCCACTGAGCCCGACCATCTAGCTAGTTTTCTATCCACCTTACCGTCCATTCATCCAGCTCATACTTATTTAACTTGCTGGCAAGAATACTGTGGGAGACTGTATCAAAAGCTTTGCTAAAGTCCAGAAATAGCACATCCACTGCTTTCCTCTCATCCACAGAGCCGGTTATCTCATCATAGAAGGCAATTAGGTTAGTCAGGCATGACTTGCCCTTGGTGAATCCATGCTGACTGTTCCTGATCACTTTCCCCTCCTTTAAGTGGTTCAGAATTGATTCCTTGTGGACCTGTTCCATGATTTTTCCAGGGACTGAGGTGAGACTGACTGGCCTGTAGTTCCCTGGATCTTCCTTCTTCCCTTTTTTAAAGATGGGCACTACATTAGCCTTTTTCCAGTCATCCGGGACCTCACCCGATCACCATGATTTTTCAAAGATAATGGCCAATGGCTCTGCAATCTCATCGGCCAACTCCTTTAGCACCCTCAGATGCAGTGCATCTGGCCCCATGGACTTGTGCTCGTCCAGCTTTTCTAAATAGTCCCGAACTACTTCTTTCTCCACAGAGAGCTGGTCACCTCCTCCCCATACCATGCTGCAGAGTGCAGCTGTCTGGGAGCTGACCTTGTCTGTGAAGACAGAGGCAAAAAAGCATTGAGTACACTAGCTTTCTCCACATCCTCTGTCACTAGGTTCCCTCCCTCATTCAGCAAGGGGCCCACACTTTCCTTGACTTTCTTCTTGTTGCTAACATACCTGAAGAAACCCTTCTTGTTACTCCTAACATCTCCGGCTAGCTGCAACTCCAAGTGTGATTTGGCCTTCCTAATTTCACTCCTGCATGCCTGAGCAATACTTTTATACTCCTCCCTGGTTATTTGTCCAATCTTCCACTTCTTATAAGCTGTTTTTTTGTGTTTAAGACGAGCAAGGATTTCACTGTTGAGCCAAGCTGGTCGCCTGCCATATTTACTTTTCTTCCTACACATCGGGATGGTTTGTTCCTGCAACCTCAATAAGGTTTCTTTAAAATACAGCCAGCTTTCCTCGACTCCTTTCCCCGTTATGTTATTCTCCCAGGGGACCTTGCCCATCAGTTCCCTGAGGGAGTCGAAGTCTGCTTTTCTGAAGTCCAGGGTCTCTGTTCTACTGCTCTCCTTTCTTCCTTGTGTCAGGATCCTGAACTCGACCATCTCATGGTCACTGCCTCCCAGGTTCCCATCCACTATTGCTTCCTCTACTATTTCTTCCCTGTTTGTGAGCAGCAGGTCAAGAAGAGCTTTTCCCCTAGTTGGTTCCTCCAGCACTTGCACCAGGAAATTGTCCCCTACACTTTCCAGAAACTTCCTGGATTGCCTGTGCACTGCTGTATTGCTCTCCCAGCAGATATCGGGGTGATTAAAGTCACCCATGAGAACCAGGGCCTGTGATCTAGCAACTTCTGTTAGTTGCTGGAAGAAAACCTCGTCCACCTCATCCCCCTGGTCCGGTGGTCTGTAGCAGACTCCCACCACGACATTACCCTTGTTGTTCATACTTCTAAATTTAATCTAGAGACTCTCAGGTTTTTCTGCAGTTTCATACTGGAGCTCTGAGCAGTCATACTGCTCTCTTACATACAACGCAACTCCCCGACCTTTTCTGCCCTGCCTATCCTTCCTGAACAGTTTATATCCATCCATGACAGTACTCCAATCATGTGAGTTATCCCACCAAGATTAGAAGATCACAAACTATTTTCCATGGGAACCCTGACTCATCCCCTGTACAGTTTGGATGCTGAAGCTGTCCAGAAAAAAATGAATCCCAATGCAGACACCAGATATAGGAAGTTTTAATCCAAACAGTTAAAGTTTGGCAAAGTAACAAGCAACTGAAAAACCCTGTCTTATAATGGAAAGGGTTAGGTAACCTTAACTACAGGTTATGCTACTAGCTTCTCCTACAATAAACATGTCTGACTCAATAGCTTATTCATATAGCACATCACCTATTCACAACGAGCCCCAAATTCAAATATCATCTCACAGGTCAAAAAAATACAAAAAGGTTACCAAATATGCCTGTCTAAATCCAACTAACTTGTATGTTTTCATCTTATGATTTGAAAACTGTGACTGATGAAAGAGCACATCCTTGTGAAAAAAAAGAAGCCTGTTTATCTGAGATCCTCATTATAGGCCCAATAGCAGAATTTAGCCCTCCAGCTAAGTACTGTCTATACAGAAGACAGGAATGCTTTTACACTGCAAATTGATTAAATAGACTTATTAGGGTTCTTAACTTCTTTTCTTTAAACAGAACATCCTTACTATTTATGGAACCCTGATTAAAAATAATTGTACTTTGCCAAATTTCTTGTTACTTACAACTTGGACTATGTAATGCTTTGAGTCTCACAAAGAGATCATGACATGCCCAGAAGGCTTTTAATCTCTCTGAACTGATTTGGAATTTTAGAAACATACAGTGTTCTTGAAGCTATTAAATACTGCATCTTGTTCTAAATACTAAGCAATTTCTTGCTGATACATTGTGCATTTGTTTGATCCTTGAATGAATAAATAAATAAATACGTAACTGTTACCATCAGACTTAATTCTACACAGCCCATGTTATCTCATTGGTCTATTGGGCTTTATCTTACCTGCAATATTCTAATTAAACAGAACAGCCTTTTGGTACATGATGGACACTTTTCCCATTCATGTTCTTTTTTTAAGTGAATGAATTTAAAGCTCATGAAAGTGAGAGACTAACAGCCGTCCTCAATCTTCATCTGCAATAAACCTATTAATTCCTTTCTTCTCTCTCCTCTTTCTCTCCAGTTGTCACACCAAGTGATTAGAGACAGGAAGTTAAGGCACCAGGAATAAGTGCACTAGCCGCCGGCCAGAGGCTGGAGTAGGCATGCACTGTGCATTGCACAGACGCGACACGGAGCCGGGACAGAGGCGAGTTACTGTCTCAAGCAGCCCTCTTGTTTAATCTCTCTTAATTAGACCATAAACTCTGAGTAGAATTTGTAATGCATTAAAATCAATGGAATAACTCCAGAAATTAGCAGAATTTGCCCCATTCAGTATATATCAACCAGAGCCTAACAAATAATTTACTCTGAATAGTTTATGCAATGAATTGAGCCCCTTTTTCTGCAACAGTACAATGATTTCATCGAATGTATTCATTATTTGTATTTCTTCAACCTTTTTGCCCCTCTGGATTGACTGCAAACAGTTCTCTGAAAGTACAGAGTATTCGCTTAGACGTTTGAGATGTGTTATGTGTTGTTTAGTTGCAACTGGTTAGAAACATCACTTGGCACTGTTGCGTATGAAAGCACTCAATATCATGATAATAGGACAAGAACCTCACAAGCTAAGATTGTTCTCTTCCCTGACTGCATGAACATGCAGACACTTTCATATGAGTAAATTTAAAATTCCATTTCCACAAATGCTTCTGTTGAAATTAGACAACCATTTATGGGAGTAAACCTTGCACCTCAAAAAATTTCAGAAAGCAAACACGAAAGGAGTGCAAGAATAGCCAGAGTAAACTCATTTGAACATTTAAGAGTGTAGTATTTAAGGAAAATATTTTTGCAGTGTTTGCCCAGCTCCAATTCCATCACTGAAATACAGCTACATACAGCACGCTGAAGTGCAGCAACACTACTCAGCACTTGTATTATGTATGCTTAGTAACTCTGAAGAAGGTTTAATCGTAAGCAGAAATAGCGTACAGTAGAGATAAAAATAACAATGTACCCTCCATTCCATTAGAGATGGGAATGCGGCCTAAAATTTCAAATGTATTTTCGAGTTACGGTATACTGTACAAGTTCCAAGCTCCTCTAAATATATTTTACTGGCAATATGCATCAAACAGCCTGTGCCTTTTAGATAAGAGATAAGCCTTCATGCTTCAGGATATAAGCCAATTACTAACTGATGGGGGTGAGGAAGAAACCTGCCTAGTAGGCAGGTTATTCATAATTGTCTACTACAAGGTACTTGTACCTTCTGATTTGAAAAAAAAAATCTAAAATTTTGAAATTCTGCATGAAAGGGACTGGAACTCCACCTCTGAGGCAGTCTACCTGGTGGGCTGCCCCAAAATAGAAGATCCTGGAAGCCCTCCAGTCCCTGCCTCCAAGGCAGTAAGCAAGTGGGGTGCCAAGGTGCCAGGCAGGCAAGCTGGCAGAAAACCAGGCATTGAAACTGAACCATTGCAGCAAAATGTTTTGATTTGGACAAATTGGAAAATTCCCACATGAAATTTTCTGACCGGTTCTAAAGGTTGAATCTCTAAAGAATGTGTTGCTGTGAAACAACATCTATTTCAACATCAAGCTAGAAGGAGCTGTGATGGCCTTTTACTGCAATCCCATCCAGCTGTCCAAGACCAGGGAGGGTTGCAATGATGCACAGCCTTAACTGGGGAGGTTTCTTGATTCAACAGGAGTGTGGACTTCACTTTAGATAGAAAAGTAAACAAATAATTTAAAAAGAAAACAAACATTTTTTTTATCAGGGAACAAGTGCAAAAATGAAATATGTATGCTCTTCACAGATTTCCTATCCTGCATAACTGATAGAATATCCGTGTATTAAAAAGATAACAAATTGGATGGCTAACCCTGAGAAGTTCAAAGGAAGTAGACAAAAATATCACCAACCAGGCTATAATTCTAGCAATACCATCACCAGTTGCCTCCAAGACTTCATCATTTGTACAGTACTAAAAAATGTCCAACTACAGGATATACAAGATAATGCTATTGTCAAGGTCATCTTATAAAAACCCTAAGATTTTCCACTATCCATCAACGAAAATTTGTTCAAGAAATAAAAGGTAGAGAAATTAACTTTAGCGGGTTTCCAAGGATATCTCTTGGGTTTTAGAATGGTGAATATATGTATAACTCTGTAACAAGATTGTTAATATTTCCTTAGCAGACATTATTTTCCATACCCTGATCAGCGGAGATTAGAGATGGACTAAAACCAGTACCTCCAATCTGAACCCTTAGAATTTCTGGGGCTTCAAATCTGAGCCCCTGGATCTGAACCTACATTTACGGTTTTGATTCAGCATCAATAAAAAAAATAAAATAAATAAATAAAAATAAAAAAGGTAGCAGTGTTTCAGATTCAGTTTGGATGAGGCTGAAACCTCATCTCAAGATGTAAAAAAATCTTATAAGGATATCTGGTCCCATGAGATTTCTGGTCCCTTTGTGGACCAAAATTCACTCATGAGAATTTGGCACTATCTAATCCAAACCCTAGCCCTGATTTTGCCCTAACCCAAAACCTGAACCATAGTTTAATACTAATGATATTCCAAATTGTTATTTGAGTTGTGCCTTCCCAGCCCACCTCTGCTAGAGAGAGATCCAACGGTTCTGGGAACATGGTACCACTATTATATAAGTAGTGTAAGTAGTATACAAAGGAAGTTGAGACGACGTCCTTTCACTGCCACCTGCACTACATAGAACTCCTTGAGAACATGGACTTGGCCTACACAGATTAGGTAAATCCACACTTTCTGCAAAAATGAGCAATTTGGGACAGTTTTCATTTTTAAATAAAACCTACAAGTTATTCATTTTTGCAGAATATTTGGATTTACCTAACCTCTGAAGGCTGCCTCTTTGCTCCCACAGGGTCCTGTGGCTTGTGTAAAGTCACTGCATGCACACTGAAATATTACTTGGAAGGGGAGCATCCAGCATTACAGAGAAGAAGATTACAATATTTAGATCTTTTAAAATGTAAATTAATTATGTACTGAATGTGTCTCTTAGCCTCAAAACCCTAATCTTTATAGTTGTTTATATTTGCAGATTATCTTTGAACTTCTCAAGTCACCAACTAAATACCTATGTTATAAAATAATAATATTATCTCCTTCCTTATGGTAGAAGAGCTAGTTTTAAATCTGTGTATTACACAAATAGAGATTAAGGTTCTTTTCCAAAGAGTAGACCATCTTGAAAAGGCATAATGAGGAAGCCATTTGTGGAGCCCCTCTCCATTGTGTTGACCACATAACTCATCTACTTTTTATAATGTCTTCTGCACAGCTCTCACTAAAATAAAAAATTTCATCTACCAAAAATTAGCTGCTTTTATTTATTGCCCTCTGTTTGAAGCTGTATGGAGTCACACTATGCTCAGAGAAGTATAATGACTCCCAGAGCTCCCTGATGCACAGAGAAAGCATGTCCCCTGCATCACTCTTTAGGAGTCTTAGCCATTGCTGAGGTGGATGGGGCCATTGCCTTACCCCTTTTCTGGTGGCTTGTGCTACAGGAGTTGTTAGCATGGAGTAGCCTCTGTGCACAAGTACAGCAATTATGTATACCATGGGCCAACTGTAATGGGCCATTCACAATTTGGCCTGTATGTGAATAATTAGCTGCAAATGTGGGAGAAGGATATTAACAGAAAATAATGCTACACCACATCATCATCATCTATTCTTTATGGATATATGTGTAATATATTCACTTTTAAATTGAACCACTGAAGTCCATGCTTCCCTGATTAAAACTTTGCTTCTGGAGACAGTTTTCTATAAGACTGGAATTAATAAAGCACACAGTAACATGGCAGCATACTCGTAACTGGAGCTGGTTGGAAAACAAAATTTCTATTCCAAAGGAAATTCCAACATTTCAGTTTTTTTTCATTCCAAATTGAAATGAAAAGCCAAAATTTTAAAATTTCTTGTGAAACAAAAATTCTGAAAAATGTCCATACAGAACTATTGAGCTGTTTAATTTCAATAAGGCAAAAACTCTGTTTTGATGTCAAAATACAATATTAAATGTCTTCATGTATTATATTAAATATATAACTACAATAGTCAAATAATACTTTAAAGGTAGACATTGAAACTAAATTAAGCAAAATAATAAACTTAAAACAAAAGTCATTTTTATCTTATCAAAATGAAACATTTCTACATTATTGTAATAAAATGAGAATATTGCAATGATTTGTTTTGACTTTTTCCCCCATCTAAAATTTCAGCAAAATTGACATGTTCCCATGAAACATTTCAGTTTCAACAAAACTGCACTGTCTGATGTGAAATTGTTTTTTGTCTGATATTTTTCAACTAGGACTGTTCATAGCGGAGGAAACAGACATGGGGATGCAGATGCTGTTCCCTTTACAGCATCAAGCTGTATACACGGGTAATCCCATTGACATGGTGGGGATAATAATGTACTGAAGGGGTCTCTAAGGGGCTTATGGGAGCCCATTGTTAAAACTTCATCATCCACTTGGAGGCATATTTGGGATGATTCCCTTGTCTATGATGGAGTTCCCCCACATACTATAGGTATGCTGCTATATCACTATGGCCCGAGATTATGACCCCTGGAGCTCATAAAAATACTTCTGAAGATCATTTTTCTTCACTATGGTCACACCAGATAGCAGATATTTTCCACAGGAGAATCTATACCCAGATACCCTTACAATGAACATGGCTATGCAACACCTCCCTCCCAAAGGCTGATGCAGGTGAATAATGGATTTTAATTAAGCTCAGAGCAGAGGTGACTAGGGGAGCACTGCAGGCGCAGCAGCTGCTTCCAGACTCTGCCCCTTCCCATTCCCTCATATTCATGGAGACCAGACCCCATGGGACAAGGGCGGAGTGGCTTCCAAAAAAGGTGCACCATGCAGCAGAGGCCCTGCTCATGCTCTCCTCTGCTCTCCAGCCTACCTCCACCCCCATCTGTTCAGTTAACTTTTTTTCTTTTCTCCATAAGCACATGCTAAACATTTCTATGTGTTTATAACATTTTTTCAAATTCAGTTATTCCCTCAGGAAGAAACAATGCTGTGAGCATTGTTACAATTCAGATAACAACATACAGTTAAAATCTTTAAATCATTTCCTTTCAAAATGTATCAGCATTACACTGACTTAAAAGGTATATCAAACCAGACATTCCACTGAAAGTAATAAATGGAGCAACTAAACTACTTCAGCAGGCAGCCTTGATCTTTGTATAGAAAATATTTTCTACCATTTAGCACAAGATGGATTAAGACATGAGTTCTCAGGCAAGTAAAGCATACTGAATTGTACATGCTTACTGCACAAACTAAAGGACTCATGATGAATGTTCCAGCATTACCATTCTATTACAGAATGCTGAATATTAAATTCTTATATGCAAATATGTCCAGGGACAGGCTGATGCCATGTGAAAAACACTGCATCTTGTATTTTCTCTTCCTAATTTATTACTAGGAATTCATCATTTGGACCAAGACAGCATCCTAACTCTGGTTTAAAGAACTGTTGTTTCTAAACTGCTTCTACTGCTTATTCTCCGATTGAGGTCATACTTTATAACACCAAAATCGGTTCCTGTGAAAATGATTACGATGTCACTGAGGACAGGAGAATCAGTCCAAGCAAACTAAGTAAAAATAGGTTACTTATTTAGAAGCAGAGTTCTCTAAAGATATTGCCACCACAATGCCACTTTACTTAAGTCTCTCACCGAGCCACAAAAATACAGAATTACTGTAAAAAGTAGTATGACCAGTCATAGTTCCATATGCTAAGACTGGATTTATAAAACAAGACATACTGGCCCAGTTTCTGTCCATATATCCAGAATAGACAAGAAAGAAGAGAAGAAATTTGTGTTAATTCAGTGCTATATCTTTGGGATATCCCTCCTCCCTCGGATTCCGACCAGGACTTTGAAACAGCCAAAGACGCTGCCCCAAGATAATATATCCCTAGTGTTTACAGGGACTTTTTAATCAGACACTTCATTCATTCAACCTGACAGCTGAAAGCAATGGCCAACTTGTGGCAATCACCCCAGCTCTAGGGAGGCTGTTTTATCTTTCTTTTCAGATAGAAATAAAACAATACATAATAAATAATAAAACATGCATCAACCTGTGGAACTCATTGTGAGGGGATGTTGTGAAGGCCAAAACTATAATGGGGTTCAAAATGGAACTAGATAAGTTCAGGGAGGGTAGGTCCATCAGTGGCTATTAGCCAAGATGGACAGGGATGTAACCCCATGCTCTCAATGTCCCTAGCCTCTGATTGCCAGGAGCTAGGAGTGGATGACAGGGGATGGATCACTTGATGATTGCCAGTTTTGTTCATTCCCTCTGAAGCACTTGACATTGACCACTGTTGGAAGACAGGGAACTAGGTTAGATTGAACCACTGGTCTGACCCAGTATGGCCGTTTTTATGTAATACTATTCTTTTTTCCCCCAAAATCTGGCTTTTCTCCTTTTATACCTACACATAAATATTTGGCTATAACCCAACCGTATGTACCATAGAGCTAAATTAAAAACAAAAAAAAAATCTTGCTAAATCTACTTATTTATATTGGGGCAATTTCTTTGTGGGGTTCCTAAATCAATGTAGTTAAATCAACCTAATGACGTTAGGTGGACACTGTTAAATTTGTTACTGAATTAAGATGAATTAGCTGTAGTCATTCTTAAACTATTTAAGAGTGTCCATACAAAGGGGTTCCTGCAAACCCTTATGCACATGCTTAACTTTAAGCATGTGCATAGTCCACATTGACTTGAAGGATTCATGTGAGTAAAGTTAAGCATGCGTGTGTTTGCAGGATCAAGGCCTAAATTACAAGCAAAATTGCACTTCAACATTTTCCACATGGTGCCAAGAAGCATGAAATCAATTGCACCCCTAAGTAAAAGTGTAAAATATTGGGCTGGGATTGGCAGTGTCAATATCTAGTTAAATGCACAAGTAAGGGAACGCTCAACACAGACTTTCTTAAACTTAGGAGGCATATTTCCGCATGCGAGAAATTATGACTTTGAAAAGCATTCTGGGCCAAAGTTTGCCCTCAGATATATACATGCAAATAACTCTGACGTCAATGAGAGTGATACAGATGAACCTAAGGGCAGAATTTTGCCCTCTGCTTCCAATGCTTTGCTGTTTTCTAGAACTAGGGTGATCAGATGTCCCGTTTTTATATGAACAGTCCAGTTTTTTGGGACTTTTTCTTATATAGGCGCCTATTACCTCCCACCCCCTGTCCTGTTTTTTCACAGTTGCTATCTGGTCACCCTATCTAGAACCCAGTTACTGAAAGCAACACATTTTGAGCATTTTTACTTTAATTGATTAAAGTCCCTTGTGATAATATGTCACAAAGCTAAGACAAATGTATAAATCCCACAAAACATCACTAACTACATAAAACAAAAAGTATATGTAGAAATAAAAATGAAAACTAGTATGAAATAATACATTGCAGAATAGTTTAACTTTATCTGATTCACTAAAAGAGGCCCCATTCAGATGACAAAGAACTTATTCTTAGAGAGAGTGAGCTCCATATCTACATTATTTTGCAGATTGTCTTCTACAGGAAAACACCTGCAAAGGGGAAAGGAAACTCTTCTGAATTCCCATTCCTAGAATTTCAAATGAACACTTTCACCGTGGAGATTTCCCCATCCCTCCCTCGAGCTACCAGGCAGTTCATCTATCTCCGTTAACCTTGCAGAGCTTCAGAGGCCTTGATCATTCATGCACAAGTCCCTTGAATACATATGCAGGGATAGTCACAATCCAGTCCAGAAACTGCTTATGTCTTTAACCGACATTATAAAAATCTTTATTACTCTAAATCCTCTAAAGATAAGAGCCAGTTGTCCAAAAATAACTATATTCAGATTACTGAAGGGAATGATATATTAAAGAAGCAATTAAAAACCAAAGAGAGCCAAGCCTAGCTAGTTCCCCAGCCATGTTCATAATCACTTCCAAAACCTAAGGCCAATATTGAAACTTTGATTTAAGAACTCTGAACTCCCCGAGTAACCTTCAGGGAAGCTTCACAAAAGCAATGATTACTTTATTTCCAAGCCAGAATGTGATGCACTTAACTGGGCTACCAGCCTAAGTCCCTTGTTACAGCAACTCTAAAATAAGTCCTAGACACTAGAGTCCAAAAAATAAATTCATCTCCTCATTCTGCATCAATCAAACACAGAAAGCTAAATCTCACTCATCTTATTCATTCAAGAGGGAACTGGCCCAGTGCACCTGTGCCTCGTTAACAGGTTGCAATGTGGCCTGACAAGAGATCAGCTGGTTTCTACAAAGAGCTGGTCTCTCTAGAAGCAGGGGAACAGAAAACAAGGAAAGGAAGCTGTGGCAGAGACTGCAAAAGAGCCACAGAGATAAGGTGGTTGCTGCAGGAGGTTTTTGATGGGGTGAAGGGTTTGGACCTGAAAGAAACTCTGGCTCGGAGTGCAAGAAGGACAGAAGCCTGGGAAGAGCTGCAACAGCAGACTTTAGGGAAGAAGAAATGAAGACTTCAGTTAGGAAGGGCTGGGAGTGGCCTGTTAAAAATAAGAAGTTGAATTGAACTTTGTAGACTTTACTTATCTATCATTTTATTATTCTGGAATTTTGTTCTGAACTTTTATATTAATAAACCAAGACCCTAAGGAGAGGTGTCATAAACAGATAGTTAAGGGTTAAAGTCTCTTTTACCTGTAAAGGGTTAACAAGCTCAGTAACCTGAGGAACACCTGACCAGACGACCAATCAAGGGACAGGATAATTTCAAATCCCTGTGGAGGGAAGGCTTTGTCTGTGTTCCTTGTTTGCTCTGTGTGCTCTCTTTGGATCTAAGAGAGGCCAGACATGTCTCCTGGAGTATTTCCTACTATCCAGTATAGTGAGTATTAGTTAAAAAGGCGGATTAGTCTTTTGAGTTGCTTTCTATATTTGCAATTGTGTGTCTGCTGGAGAAATATCTTTATTTCTGTTTGCTGTTACTTTGATTATTCTGAGAAAGGAGGCGGGAGAGACCCTCTCCAGGTTTATAGGTTAGACTCTGTGTATTTTTGCATCCTGGTAATACAGAGAGAGTGTACTTTTTTCTTTCTTTAATAAAATCTTTTCTTGTTAGGACTTAATTGATTCTTCTCTTGTTTGCATTTTCAAGGGAAGGGGAGGGGGAGGTGAATCCCTCTTTGTTTGATTCAAGGAGTTTGAATCAAGGTATTTTTCCCAAGGACTAGGGAAGGGGAGAGGGAGGTGAGTCCCTCTTTGTGTTGAGTCAAGGATTTGACTCGGTGTGTAATCTCTCCGGAGCAGGCTGGAGAGAGGGAAGGGCGGGAGGGGAACTGGTGTTTCTCTCTCTCTGGTGAGATTCAAGGGGTTTGAATCTGGGTTCCCCAGGGAAAGTTGGGGGAACAGGCAGTGTGTCAGACACTTAGAAAACTGACTGGTGGCAGCGTATCAGATCTAAACTAAGATTTTAGTTTAGGGGAGTCCATGCAGGTCCCCATCTTGTGAACCCAAAAGCTCCAAGTGGGGGAGAAACCTATGACAGAGGTGTTTGAAGAGTGCAGCATGTGTGGAGCTGTCACGGAGTGCACAGGCTCGGTACTCTGGAACCGCTCAGAATGAAGTCAGACCTTCTTGCAGTGTTACTCCCCTCACGCCACACTCTCACTAGGACAAGCCTCCTGGGCTTCAGCGCCTCCTTGGGTCTGATCTCGGCGCATTCAGCACCCCTGTTCCATGCTCTGAGCTCCCCGCAGTGAGTCCACCTGAATTGGACAGCTGGGGAAGCCTTATATGCCTCCCAAAGGGGTCACGCACCCCAACTTTGCAGTCAGCAGTGACCCTCAGCCAGCGAGGTAAATCAGAAGGGTTTATTAGTCATCTGAAACACTGCATAGAACAGATCACTGCATAGCACAGAAAGCAGGATGGTACAGCATAGTTCATCTGGGGGGGCGGGGAGAGGGGAAATCCAGAGCCCTGGGCTCTCCCCACTGAGTCTCAAACCAGGCTGACCAGTTTCCAGCAGCCCAGTCTCAGTCATGCGCAGCTGCCCTCCTCCTTTCTTTGTCTCTTTCCTGGACAAACAGGTCATCTGGCCTCCCCCTCTCACTTTGTTCTCCAACACCTCCAGCTGATTCTTGCAGAGGATGGGCCCCGGCCATCAGTTGCCAGTATACAGAGTGTCAGCCATTGTCTGTGCCCAGGCATCCAGTCAGCAATCATACCTGTCCTCTAGGGGTCTAGGCAAGGATCACATACCCTTATCTCACCAGCTAGACACTTGAGTAACACATAGGGGAAACAGATGCACACATGGAGTATTCAGACAAAACATTAAGAACATTTCCACTTTGTCACAGGAGTGTATTAAGGAGGCACGAAGAGAGTAAACTGAGTCATGGTGCTGCACAGATACCAGGTGCCATGAGAGACCATGTGGAAGACTGCTGTCCCATTACAGGGAGGACGTCTTAGGACACAGCTGTTTGCTGTGAGATCTCAAACTTTAACTAATGTTGAATCTCCTAAATTTAGTCTATGAGTCTTTGGAGCTAAATAGGTGTTAACAAAAACAAATAACCTTTCATGAAGACCAGTATTGCCTCATTGTGTCCTTGTACTCCCCCGTCTGGCTGGCTGTATTTATCTATTGTATCTTCTCTTCTACTTAGCTTGGGGGCAGAGACCATCTTTGTTCTGTGTCCATAAAGCCCCTTGCACAGTGGGGTTCTGATCCATGCCTTGGGCTACTAGGAGCTATTGTAATACAAATAACAATATGTCAAACAGTCTGAGCCAGAGCCAAGTGAAGTCAATGGGAGTCTTTCCATTTGCTTCAACAGGCTTTAGATCCGGACTTAACCCAGCTTTGAGTCTCTTGATTCTCATGTCATCCATTCACTTCTGTAGTCACTTGAGAGACTTCCATGCTAGACAATACCTGAGTTTCTAATATAAAATGAGAAGCAGGAAAAAATGTGGGGCTAAAACCTTTAAGGGAGTCATGCATCATAAAAGGGCAAATATGGGGAAATATCCCCTTTTTTTTCTTTACAGTTCATCTTTAAGTATCTTGTGGTTATGTATGCAAAAGACCTCGATCTTACTGTTAAATTTAATCTATATAGGTTAATAACATTATTAGATTTTCTTGTTCCCTTAATTGCTCTTGATAAGGCAGACAAGAATCAACTAAAATAAAAAATAGTAAAAAGAGAATACAGGCAGAAGTCCAGCAACAGAGTGGGTGCAATAAACTGGGTAGCCCCAATGCAGCATGTATGATTACCTGCCCTATGGGCAGGTGGCGTATGTGTGCATTCGGTGAACAGAGCTCCTGGCCCTCAGAGACCATGTACGAGCTTTGGAGGCCAGGGTATTTGAGCTGGAGGAGCTAAGGGAGACAGAGAGGTACACAGATGAGACTTTTCAGGACACAGTAGAATAGTCCCACCCCCTGTCTGACAGCCTCTGTTGAGGAGGATGAAAGCCTCAGAGAAGGAGAACATCCAACTGAAGCAGAGGGAAACAATCCCATAATTGGGACCCTCCTTCCAGATGATGTTTCTGAAGTGTACTGTGGGCCTTGTTTAATAACCCTGTCTTAATCATATTTCTTTAAAAACCAATAAAATCATATGTCCTGCCCATAGTGGGGACAAAATAGTGCTAGCAGAAAGTATCTTAAAATTTGGTTTCCTTAGTCTTTTTTGTGGTGCAGGGCCATAGGTTTTCAAAGGAAGATTGGCGAATTTGAACAACTCTCACTGGCACAAGGACCTGATTTTTAAGAGTATAGCCATGCACCTAGTGAAACTACATGTACAAACTGGGTAACTGCATACAAATCTACAATTTGCATATTTTGCATGCTCAATTACTCACCTAAACTATTTAAAAACCAGGACCATTGTGCTTAGGAGAGAAACTGTAAGGGATGGGTTGAGTTAGGATAAGCATTCCCTGGGGAAAGTCACTGATGGTCAAAGGATTTTGTATACTGTTTCCTTCTGCTTACCCTCAGAGGGACAGGAGTCACTAATAAAAAGTAAACTAGTAAAAGCAGGAAGAAATTCAAACACATTTTGAATTAATTCCTTTCAAAAGCAAAACTGTGACCCCCTATACTTCGATCCATTACTCAGGATATTGGTGATTGGGGGTTTTTTTAGAACAAGCTAAATGAGTTCTATTGTTACCTTTTACTATTAAAGAAAGCTCAAGTGACTATCCTAACTCTATTGCTTCTTCTTCTTCTCTTTCTTCCCTCTGACCTCCCTTTGATTGCAGTTATATTTTCATTCTTCATCTGAAATAATAATTATGGTTTATTACTCATATCTGTATGTACATCTGCCTTTAAGCAAATGTGCATTCTTACAGTAGCTTGCAGCTGACCATGGTAGTTGTATTATCCAACATTTAGTGTATTGTTGAACAAACTACTTTCCTAACTTTCTTCACTCAAAGAGGTATAAAGGTGTGACAGTGTGAAAAAGTAATCATTAAATAATGATTGGTAAAGTAAAACGTAAAGTCCTGTCCATAGTAAGTCTGGACTCATATTTGAAACCATATTTAAAACACTATCACACCTCAACAACTTTGCAATACCATTTACTTCCACCCCTACCAGGGTTACAGACCGATCTCACTGGAGGATGACTATTCCATTTTGCTGCAACTTTTGAAGCATACAGATTTGGTTTTGTTCCACACTGGAACCTTTTGAATGTTTTCATGAAATTGGAATTTTGCTGGAATGTCTGTTATGGTACCAAAACTTGCACACGCCAGGGAGCATATGTGCATCTCTCTCTCTACCCTGGTGGTTGGGTATGTAGGAGACAACAATTCAAGTTCAGCTCTGAATTAGGCAGAGCAGGTTTTCCATCCCAGATCACTCAGTTCCAAAAATATTTCATTTCAATCTTATCAGTTCAACTATATTATAAACGTTCTAATGTTTTAACTTTTATAATTATATTATAACATAAAAATATAAACAATGAAGTCTACAAGAAACATTTTGACTTGATTGGAATGAACTATTTTGATAATTTCATGCAAAAATATTGAGAACATTTATACGGTTTCTGTGAAATGTTTTGATTTAATTGAATCAGAGTTTTCCAAAAGAAAACTGTTCCACTGGAAAACTTTCAACCAATTCTATTTAATATCATGGTTTATACACCAACAGTCTTGCTTTTAAAAAGAACCACCAAACTACTGTTATTAAAGCTGGTCGTAAACTATTCTAATTAAATGTGTCTGCTTTTATTTTGGCTATGAAATGTGTCTGTGATTCAGGGTTTTATTTACAGCTCACTACCATGTACAGTAATTGTCATTCATGTGTTAATAAAATATGAACAAAAATGTTACTAACTTGCAATGTCTGCTCTAAGGATAAATTGATTTATGTTACTAGAGGGATGCCTCTGAGATATTTCAGAAGAGCATACACAGCTGATCTGGGAGAACTGAAGTCTAAAAAATTAACCACAAAGATAATTATTTCACTAATCAGATAATTTAATTATTCTTCTGAATGCTTTTTGGAAACTATCCAAGAACCTGTCTCATTTATTCTGTAAATGCTATATTGTCAATAAAGGCTGTTCATTCTGTTTCTTCCTCTCTTCTCACAAGAAGAGTTAGGCATGAAGACTGTGATTCTCAAGTACAGTCGAACCCATTTATCTCGACCTCGGTTAACTTGCCAATCCTATTAAGTTGACGTTTTACAAGTGGAACCGCCAAACTCCCTCTTTGTCTTATGGGTTTCTCATCCGTTATGTCGATTCGCCGAACCCTAATATCTCGAGCCCGGCTCCCCGCGTCCCCAACCCACCGTGTCCCCAGCCGCCCGCTCCCCGGCTCTCCAGCCGCGCGGTTCCCCAGCTGCCCGCTCCCCGCGTCCCCAGCCGCCCGGCTCCCCGCGTCCCCGACCCACCGTGTCCCCAGCCGCCCGCCCCGCATACCCGGTCCCCGCCCGGCCCCGCATACCTGGTCCCCCCTTCGCCTGCCGCCCGTCCGCCCGGCTCCGCTTCGCCGGTCCCCGCTTCGCCGCCCGCCCGTCTGCCCGGCTCCGCTTCGCCGGTCCCCGCTTCGCCGCCCGCCCGTCCGCCCGGCTCCGCTTCGCCGCCCGCCCGCCCCCGCATACCCGGTCCCTGCCCGTCCCCGCCCGCCCGGCCCCGCATACCCGGTCCCTGCCCGTCCCCGCCTGGCCCCGCATACCTGGTCCCCGCTTCGCCTGCCGCCCGCCCGGCTCCGCCTCGCCGGTCCCCGCTTCGCCGCCCGCCCGGCCCCGCTTCGCCGCCCGCCCCCCCGGCCCCGCATACCGGGTCCCTGCCCGTCCCCGCCCGCCCACCCGGCCCCGCATACCCGGTCCCTGCCCGGCCCCGCATACCCGGTCCCTGCCCGTCCCCGCCCGGCCCCGCATACCTGGTCCCCGCTTCGCCGCCCGCCCGTCCGCCCGGCCCCGCTTCGCCGGTCCCCGCTTCGCCGCCCGCCCCTCCGCCCGGCCCCGCATACCCGGTCCCTGCCCGGCCCCGCAGACCGGGTCCCCGCTTCGCCGCCCGCCCGTCCGCCCGGCCCCGCTTCGCCGGTCCCCGCTTCGCCGCCCGCCCGTCCGCCCGGCCCCGCATACCCGGTCCCTGCCCGTCCCCGCCCGCCCGGCCCCGCATACGCTGTCCCTGCCCGGCCCCGCCCGCCCGGCCCCGCATACCCGGTCCCTGCCCGGCCCCGCCTGCCCGGCCCCGCATACCTGGTCCCCGCTTCGCCTGCCGCCCGCCCGGCTCCGCTTCGCCGGTCCCCGCTTCGCCGCCCGCCCGTCCGCCCCGCATACCCGGTCCCTGCCCGTCCCCGCCTGCCCGGCCCCGCATACCCGGTCCCTGCCCGTCCCCGCCCGCCCGCCCGGCCCCGCATACCTGGTCCCCGCTTCACCTGCCGCCCGCCCGCCCGCCCGGCCCGCTTACCCGGTCCCCGCTTCGCCTGCCGCCCGGCCCCGCTTACCTGGTCCCGCTTCTTTGGCTGCCCGGCTCCGGGTCCCCGTCCACGGCCGCCCGCCTGGCTTCCCTGTCCCGCTTCGCCGGATCCAGCCACGTGCAGGCACCGCGGTAAGGGGGCAGGGAGGGGGTGTTGGAGAGAGGGCAGGGGAGTTCAGGGGTGGGGGGGTGGATAGGGGTTTATCTCGATCATCGGTTACCTCGACGCTTTTTGGCAAACCCCTAGGCCAGCGACATAACAGGGTTCAACTGTATCTAGATTAGGAGATTATTTAATTTAATATTTAGTCTCTGATACTAGATGGCTCTTTCATTTAGCAAATAAAGGCATAACAAAATCTAATGTCTGGAAGCTGAAGCTAGACAAATTCAGACTAGAAATGAGGTACACAGTCAACACGGTAGAGAATTAACTATTGGAACAATTTATCAAGGAATATGGTGAATTCTCCATCACTTTAAATCAAACTGGATGTCTTTCTAAAAATTATCCTCTATCTTAACCAGCAACTATGGGCTAGGAGAAGAAATCTTTTGGTAAAATTATATGGCTACTCTACGGAGGTGGTCACATTAAGTGATCATCACAGTCCCTTCTGGCCCTAAAATCTATGAACTTGTTCTAGGTCGCAAAGAATCCTGTGGCACCTTATAGACTAACAGATGTTTTGCAGCATGAGCTTTCGTGGGTGAATACCCACTTCTTCAGAACTGTAGTAAACTGTACTTTGAATTTTTTCTGGGATTTGTCTCGGTTATATCAGACATCAGAGACACAAGCTACTCTATAGTAAATGCTCTCAGTTATTTATATTCGGATGTTTTTTTCCTGAGACTACATCTGTAAACCATATCAAAGCTTTTAATCAATTTGCCACAAATTCATTATTTGCTGAAAATTCAGGGTGGGTTTTCAAAGAAACCAAAGGGAGTTTGGTGCCCAATTCCTACTGAAATTCATCAGGAGCTGGGTGTCTGGTTCCCTAGACTCTTTTGAAAAAATCTTTTTGAGCAAAAAGATCATCATCTAGCAAATAAGCAATATCATTCACCATTTTCTAACAAACTAAAAATGTGCAATTAATAAGAACTGAAAAGATTATGATGCATAATATCTTAAATAAATGTATATAGTACAGGGTACCCTCCTAGGTAGCAAAAAGATGCCTCAAATATGTGTAAAGGCTCTATTTAGCTATAAATCAGCGTGTTTTAATGGTTATATTAACCAATGAGAATGCACCTTACTTTAGAAAAGAACTGAAGTACAAATGGAAAAGTTGATTAAAATTGATTATTTAAATTGAGGCTTTCCACTTGGTGATTTAAATCATAATTTAAATACCTGATTTAAATCAATACACTGTTTTTTAACAAACTACATTGTAATTTATCAGATTATCTTGTGTTAATAAGGAATATGAATTCAATTTTACTGAAAATATATACATAAATATACACTTATCAGTGCTGAAGTTTACAGCTTGCGAACTTTGTGTCTTGTGAAACAGTTATGGTGTGAAGTAATGTTTTGAACATGAACAAGGAATCACAACTTCTAAATTTTAATCTAGATCTGACAATGTCTCCTTCTACAGCTTCTGGCAAATCATATAACCTCTCTGTCTTTTGGTGTCTCCATCTGCAAAATGAGGATGATACCCACCTACCTGACAAAGTTATCATGAGGATGAATTAGTTAATGTTTGTAAAGCACTTTGAACATAACAAATACTTCATACGCTGCAGGACAGATTCTGATCCACACTGATTTTTATGCTGGTGCAACTTTGAATTCATCTGTGAAGTGGTACCACTGAATTATTTTATTAAATCTTTTCGCAAGTTGTTTTGCTAGAAGTTAGCATTTTTTTCAGGCAACATTCAGTGCAATTACTCCCCCACATCTACCATCTATCATTAGACCTGCCCTCTTCTTTTACATTTGAAATCCATATTCTTTCCTCATACTGAACTTCAAACCTCTTCGGGACCACTCTCTCATCTATCTTCTTCCGGAAAAATCCCATGCCTTTAAACGTAGATGAGAGAAGATCACTACCATCAAATCTGAGTATAAATTCTCCCTCCACTTGATCCACATCTGTTCTTCCTATGAGTAGCTCACTCTGTATCTCTGCTTTTCACAACTGTCCCATCTGAAAATATCAGCTATTTATAAATCACTTCATTTCATTTCCAGCAGGATTCTTTGAACTTTGCAATCACTATTGTCTTCTCTTCTTTATTCTGAGCAGCAGAGTTCAGTGCCCATGACAATGATCCTTACAAACACAAATGATCCTTGCCTCTAATATCCTTCCCCTTGGTCTGTCACCGTCTTACTTATGCAACTGAAGAAAACGAACATCTTTGCAAAAGAAGCCTATCATTTACTCTAATAGGAAGATCTTTGTTCTGCTGGGATATCCAAACCACATAATATTAGTTTTCTCAACAGAAACATGCATTATTATACCATATATTACAGGAATCTTTCTGCTGATGTGAAGTTGAAATTTAATTAAACAATAATAGCTGACAGGGCATGGTTGAATTAGTTCCCCCCAGTGTTTTGTGCAACAAGAATGAAGACTGTGCACCTAGGCAATAATAAATGTTTCAAAATTCTCACACTGGAATGCCTTAATTCAGTTATGAAATGGTCATTTTATAAAGTGTTTGTAATATATATTAAACAATGAGGGTCAGAAAAATATGCTGACTGCAATTGGCATAACTAATAAGAATGTGTAAGGCTCAGATAGTGAACTGTGCCACTAACATTTACAATTCAGAAAATCATCAGGTAATAATCAAATTTCTTGATAGCTCTTGCTTATTGGCTTTCTTTGCAAATTTTCATCACATTAGCCTCTAGATGACACTGATTAAAATATTATCTCTGGTTTGATGTATTTTTCTCACAACAAAAGAAAAAAATCCCTTTGACAAACAGGTTATCTTGAACTAAAAATAATACTGAGATCATAAATTACATAAGGCACTCAAATCACTATTGTTATAATAGTATAGCGATTATCTTTTATATTTGATACCAACCTATCCTTAACCTAATTTTGTGCCTCTACTAGGTACTGAAAGAATGTCAAAAGATTAAAGTCCCAATTTCACCACCCTTGCTGGAGGTAGGGTGGTAGAACTGAGCTCTAAGTGACAGTATACAGTGCTGTGGTACACACAGTTTAGATATAACAACACATGTGAAGGATGGATCTGTGAAACACTCTTCTGATAAAAGCAGGTCAGAGACACCTCAGCATACTACCTGCAAAAGGTTCAAAAACGAACTAGATAAGTTCATGGAGGATAAGTCCATCAGTGGCTATTAGCCAAGCTGGGCAGGGATGGTGTCCCTAGCCTCTGTTTGCAAGAAGCTGGGAATGGTCACCAGGGGATGTTGTGAAGGCCAAAACTACACTGGGATTCAAAACAGAACTAAATAAGTTCAGGGAGGATAGGTCCACCAGTGGCTATTAGCCAAGAGGGTCAGGGATGCAACTCCATGCTCTCAGTGTCCCTAGCCTCCACTTGCCAGAAGCTGGGAGTGGATAACAGTCTGTTCATTCTCTATGGCCACTGTCAGAAGACAGAATACTGGGCTAGATGGACCTTTGGTCAGATCCAGTATGACTATTCTTATGTTAATTCAAATAAATTTGAAATTATTTGGCTATAATATATTCTGAAAAGAACAGCTAGAAATCTAAGTATATATAGTGTGTGTAAAACTCACACATAATGCTGAAATAAATGTATTACACGGTGAATTCATCACATTTCATGCTCACATTGGCGATTCTCTTCTAAACCAAAAATAAATAAATTATCCATTGAATCATAGATGTTACTTATTGGCTCAGATGCACTGTTGTGATGTACAGTACACTGGACTGATACATCATTGGCTTGAATCAGATTATAATCTCCAAATCTGTGCATGCTTGAATACATTAGGGCTGCTCCGTTTGCATTAGCAGACCATGCACTGTCAATATTTTGCTCATTGCTTTTTAAAAAAATTTGAGCTTGAAAAATACTTTAAAAAACAAATTTTGCTCTGTTGAACCAGCTGCATTAAAATCACCATCTGCTGAATCACAAAAATCACTTAGGGCAACATTCTCCTCTCAAAACTGAACAATGGTAGTAAATGTTGATATTCTGCTTTCCATACATCTGAATTACTGAGAAACCCTTACCTACATGAAGATCAAAATACTGCAACTGAGAACTACCATGCAGATCTGAGAGCAAAACTGGGTATTTGTCCTGAGCAAGTATTGTTGAATAACAGTAATAAACACTTCTTACTTTGTAATTTGTCTTGTTTGAAGTGATGTTCACTAATTCATTTCTAATGGACTGCACCTTCCTTTCCACAGAAAGGACTCCTCATAGCTGCCACTCCAAAATCTTGGGGAAGTAAATCTAAGACAGTTTGCTTCCTCACTGAGGGTGAAATTCACCCCAGGAGAAGGCCAGCACCACCTCAATCCCTGTTAAACCCTGTTTTGCATAAGACAGGATGTGATTGATACTTTCTAACCCGATCACTTGGGATTTCTTGCTTATACGCCAGATTCAGTAGGTCTCAAAAAGGTGCCTCCCTCCCATAGGCGGCGAGTTATATGGGCCTGTACTACCCGTACTCCATCAATATTCAGGAACATGGGCTCAGCTCCACCAGTGTTTGGGCTTATATTTTCAGAGCCATCCCGTCCATAGGATGGACCGGGACAACTCCCCCGGGCCCCGTGCTTTGGGGGGCCCCCGCACTTCTGGGAACCACGAGGTCGAGGGAGGCCTGGGGAGCTAGCAGGGGGCCTGGTGCCAGCAGCAGCAAGTGACCTGGCCCCAGTCTGCCCCACCCTGCCTCTTCCTGCTGCTTCTCTGCCCCCTCCATGCCCCCATTCCTTCCCTTCCTGCCTCTTTCTGGCTTTCACCCACTCCCCCAAGCGACGCCGGGAGCTGGCAGGGTGGGGTAGAGCAGTGCGGGGCAGGCTGGGGCCAGGTCACTCGCTGCTGCTGGTGTCAGGCCCCCCGCTAACCCTCCAGGCTGCCCTAGACCCTGCGTCCCCCTGAAGTGCAGGGCCCCCCAAAGCACAGTTGCCCCGGTCCATCTTATGGACTGGATGGCTCTGCTTGGACCTGTTCTGGGCACCACCAAAAATTCTAGAAACTTGGCACCCATGCTCCCTCCCTCAGGACTGCTTCTATTTCTAGCCACTGCCACGTTGAGCAGCTTTTCCCCCCAATTCCTCACCATGCTGGTAGGATTCTCTCCCCCTTTCTCTGGGTACGTCCACACTACCCGCAGGGTCAGCGGGTAGCAATCGACTTCTCGGAGTTCGATATATCGCATCTCATCTAGACGCAATATATCGAACTATGAACGCGCTCCCGTCGACTCCGGAACTCCACCACCGCAAACGGCGGTGGCGGAGTCAACGGGGGAGCCGCGGACTTCGATCCCGCGCCGTGAGGACGGGTAAGTAGTTCGAACTAAGGTAGTTCAACTTCAGCTACGCTATTCGCATAGCTGAAGTTGCGTACCTTAGTTCGATCCCCCCCCCCCCACAGTGTAGACCAGGCCTCTGTGTGTGTGTGTGACAGAGAGAGAGAGAGAGAGAGAGACACACACACAATCATATGTAGCAAGTCTGCTGCTTAGCCTTTGTAGAGGGTCTTGTGATGTATACATGAGCATAAGGGGTGCTACTGTGTAGCAGCCTTTCCTTTCTCCACTGCCGCTTTGCCTTCAAAAATACATAATTAGTGCCCAGATTTATTATTTATTACTAATTCAACAGGACCCCAATTTGCTGCAATACTAGATACTGTACAAACACAGGCCTATGCCACAAGGTTGGTGAAGACATAAGGAGAACAGATTAAATGGCAAGTTATTTTAGAGGTTTATAGGCCACATAGTGATTTCTTTTACACTGATGTAAATCTGAAGTAATTCCACTGAAATTTGTGGAGTCATTTCAGGTTTTATACAGGTGTAAACAAGACCACAATGTGTCCTCCTCTCGTTATTGCCAATGTCAGCAAGTTTCACAAATGTTGATACTGAATTTGTTCCAGTGGAGATGAAACAGCCTCTTTTAATTCACTTTGAAAAGGAGTCTGAGTTGCATTTTGGACAGGGTGGATAAAAATCAACTATTTAAAATAATAATATAAAAAAATCAGATTTTTTTTATTTAAATCGGATTTTTTTTTATAAAATGCTTTTTGTGGAAAAAAACCTATCTAAAGATAGTTTTAATTAAGATACATTATAGCTCAAAGATAGCTCATCATGGAATAGGGATTATACATTCTAATTCTATAGTATGAGACAATATATTCATGTACTGTTTAAGAAAAGTTTTGTAAATGAGTTCCAATAGTTCATGGATTAGGGACCCAATCTTATGGGGTTCCAGGGGCTTCTGTATAAATTATTTAGGTTCATCTTTCTATCTACCCAATGAGATTCAGTGCTCAGTCTAGAAGATACCATCAGAGATGCTTAGTTTTGGAGTTCTCAAGATAACATGCTTGTTAACAGCAAAAATGTTTTTAAATAAATAAATAAGAGGTGAGAAATAACAGACCCCAACCCTATTGTCCTTCAACCCTATTGTCCCTCTGCAAATTTGTGTACACAGAGTCAATCCCTTACCTCTCTCTAAAAGTGAAAAGTTTCAAAAAGTTCAATGAATAGAAGATTGTTGGGGCGCGGAATAGATCTGGACAAGGAGAAGAAGTCTGGAGATAAATGTGAGAAGGGAGGGACAGGCAGTAGAAACAAAAGTGAAACTGTTTGAACAGCATATTCCAGAAGTCTTGAGGCCTTTCTGAGTGTAGCCTTCATTGATTTGAGATCTACTATACCATTCTCTCACTAGAAGGGAAAACCTATAATGGCAGCAGGCCATAAAAGGGACCCAGTTTGGGAATAAGAACCGTTCAAGAAGTATATGTTTGCTGATAATGTTTTAAAGAAAGTCACACCAGTGAACTGGTGGAAGTCACTTAAGAGACTGTTGAAGTGATAATCTCACTTTTAACAGCAGTAGCTTCCTCTGACAGTGTAGAAAGAACATTTTCTTCCTTTGGACTAATTCATTCCAAATTGAAAAATCATTTGGGACCTGAAAAAGCAGGAAAGCTTGTTTTTCTTTTCCAGATTATGAACAAACAGGAAAATGAAGGTGAAGCCGACTGAGTTAGCTGCAGAAGCCAATATTTTAAATTTCTCATGTTGACCTGGCTGACAGTCAATTTAATTTTTTTTAATATTTCTTTTACCTATTTTAGTTAAAAACAATTTTAACAGAAATAAACCTGATTTGAAAAAACTTTAATGTTTAACTAAATTCAAAAATTCATATGTTTGATTTGTTAAAATATTACGTTTCATGTTGAAGAAAAAAAATCCAGAATACATAACATTGCTGTTTTAGTTAAACAAAACAATTTAAATGTCTGTCTCGTGATGTTCTCCTCCTAATACAGCATGGCAAGAAAATCCTCCAAATATTAATCCACCCTGGTTTTGGACAGAAAATATTTCACTATTTGTATGAAAACAGAAAAGTTTATTATATATCTTGATTTGCACTTTTCACTCATGATACAATTGTTCCAGTCAAAACTAATAAGAAACAGAAGCTATTCATATTCCAAAATATTTTTGTCACATAGTAAATATCAAGTAGTATGTTCAATTTCCTCTCAGAATTCCTTCCATGCTAAAGGCTACCCAGAGATTATGATGTAACTACAGAATGGCTTCCCAAAACACTTGTCCTACACAGTGTCCCAAGAGCAGCCTGTCATAACTTTTGATGCAACTTCAGGTAGCTGTGTTTAGGAAAGCTACAGAAGAACACTATGCAATTGAACTTTAATGATGAAGAACAGAAGTCTATTCCCTCTTCAGTTACTTCAAATCCTTGATGAAAATACATGTATAAATGTATAAATGTTCATGACCTGGATTAATTCTAGGAGATTGGGTGGCACTTCTTTACCTTTACAGAACCACCCTTTCTGAGGATGCATGAACTACAGCACAAGTGGGAAAAGAAAGGAGTTTAGCCTTAAAACCAGGAGCCTGGGCAAAGTGGAGAAGATGAGTCTTGACAAATATTTCTTCTGGACATATGTGTTATTCATAGAATATTAGGGTTGGAAGGGACCTCAGCAGGTCATCTAGTCCAACCCACTGCCTAAAGCAGGACCAATCCCCAGATAGATTTTTGCCCCAGATCCCTAAATAGCCCTCTCAAGGGCTGAACTCACAACCCTGGGTTTAGTGGGCCAATGCTCAAACCACTGAGCTATCCCTCCCCCCTAGCAAATGCAATGCTGAGACCTCACCATCCCCCCACCCTCAAATGAGGATTGGGGACGGGGGCTATGAAGCAGGGAGGGGATTGCCTCTGCCGTACCAGTCATAGGAGCCCCAACTCCCCACCACCCCCCTTTCCACTTCTTTAACTAACACCTCCTTTAAAATGTTTACCAATCCATTTTATCTGATCACTGTATCCCTTCCCTATGGAGTACCTGCACTGGACATCTGCCACAAGGAGATGCCAGCAATTAGCTTCACTGCCTTCCCTCCATATCTAGCCAGATTCCCAGACATCTCCTATTGCCATCTTTATCATCAACCAAAAACATGTCAGCTCCCAAGTCTGGCAAGTGGACCCCATTGTGACATTCTGTGCCCCAAAGCAACACCCTGGCACCCCCATATTCACCACTGTCATATAATTATGAGATGTTTTGTACAAAGTATGCCTTGTGAGGTATCATTCTAAAAGTATTGATCTGTTGAACATTAATAGCCTGTTGGATTGTATATGTTATCATTGTATGTGAAGTTATGAAGTTCTGCTATGTATGTGTTACTGAAAGATATGAAGTTGGAAACACCCACAACTACCCTTTAAGGTATGATAAAGAAAAGCTAGACAGAGCTAATGGCCCATCAGCAAAGACAATGGACCCTGGAAAAGGTTTGTCCTCACCTGGGAACACTTCAGCCAGCCTATGAATAATGGCTTCTATGTCTCAGCAAGGCATGCAAAGGCATGTGGCCAGATCACATGACACTGAACTCCATTTTGGTACCTGTATTTTTCCACAAACTGGGCTGCCATATGGAGAAACTATATAAGGTGTGGAGTGACATCACAGTTTGTCTTCACTCCCCCACAACTCAACACCTGGAAGAACCTCTGGAAGACAAAGGACTTGGAATGGGGGAGAGCAACCCAGACTGCACAACAAAGGCAGCCTGTGCCTCAAGAATCTGCAAGCCTGTTTTAATCATCAGTCAGGGTGAGATATTGCTCATTCAAATCCTATCTATCCAGTATATTAGGCTTAGTTTGTGGTTTTGTTTATTTGCTAGGTAATCTGGTTTGATCTGTTTGCTATCACTTATGACCACTTAAAATCTATTTTGCTGTAGTTAATAAATTTGTTTTATGTTTTATCTTAATCAGTGTGTTTTTGAGTAAAGTGTTTAGGAAAATCTCAACTTGGTTAACACAAGCTTGTTGTATAACTTCCCCACATTGAGGGGGAAGCAAACTAATTTAATGAGCTAGCACCATACAGACCCCTGTGCAGTGCAAGACAGTATAATTCTGGGTTTATATTCCAGAAAGGGAGCAAAGCTGGGGAGCTGGGAAATTGGCTGGTGTTCCATAGTTGATCCTTAAGTGACTTAGGTAAAGCACTCAGGTGATTCAGTTGGGTGTGTAGCACCACCTGCTGTCGTGTCGGGTGATAACAAGACCTGGAGATGCTGGCTGGTATCATCAGCAGAGCAGTGTGAGAGAGGCCAACCCACCTGAATTGTTAGGGGGCACAGCGGTTCCTACGGCTCCCAGACTGGACTCTGAGGGTTCAACACATCACACCCATCTTCCCTGAATAATTCTGATGCCCTGTGTCCTATGTCTTGATTACCAGCCACCTACCCCCACAACACCCATGCATTTGGCCACCTCCCTATTCATGCGCCTTGAAACAACCATTTGTTTTTATTGAATTCATCCTATTTACTTAAAACCATTTCTCCAGTTTGTCCAGATCATTTTGAATTTTAATCCTATCCTCCAAAGCACTTACGACACCTCCCAGCTTGCTATCATCTGCAAACTTTGTAAGTGTACTTTCTATGTCATTATCTAAAGCATTTATGAAGATGAGAACTGGACCCAGGACCAATCCCTGCAAGACCCCACTCATTATGCCCTTCCATCTTGACTGTGAACCACTGATAACTACCCTCTGCAAATGGTTTTCCAATCATTTACAAACCCACCTTATAGTAGTTCCATCTAGGCTATATTTCCCTAGTTTGTTTATGAGAAGATCATGCAGGACCGTATCAAAAGCCTTAGTAAAGTCAAGCTATATCATATCTACTGCTTCCCCTCTCTCCACAATGCTTGTTACCCTGTCAAAGAAGGACATTAGGTTGATTTGACGTGATTTGTTCTTGGCAAATCCATGCTGACTGTTACTTATCACCTTATTATCTTCTAGGTGTTTCCAAATGGATTGCTTGATAATCTGCTTCATTATCTTTCCGGCTACCAAAATTAAGCTGACTGGTCTGTAATTCTGCAGGTTGTCCTTATTCCCCTTTTTATAGATTGGCACTTGATCTGTCCTCTTCCAGTCCTATGGAATCTCTCCCATTTTCCATGAGTTTTCAAAGATAATCACTTATGGCTCAGATTCCTCCTCAGTCAACTCCTTGAGTATTCTAGGCTGAATTTCATCTGGCCCAATAATAAATTTAGGCCTTAATATAGGATATCATAATTTCAAATTTAGTTTAAACAGATCTATTTTTTTAAAATAACATGTATTTAATTTCAATTTTAAAAATCCAATTTAAATTTTAAAAATCTGATTAAAAATAAAATCAAATATCAATTTTTATCCACCCTGTGTGGCAGTAACAGAAGTAATTTATTCACTTATGTCAATACATGAAAAGCCTCTTAGAATATGAACATTTAATTTATAAAAAATGTCCCCTTTTTCTGGGAGATGTGTCACAAGGAAGGCAGGTCAGGATTCCAAATATGATATCAAACTAAAATCCACTCATAAAAAAAAATTACTATAAATAGATGAGCCATTCAGCTAAGTATATCACATGTTTTAAAAATCCTAAAGCTAGCGGAGTCAGGGTTTCAGGCAGTTGTTAAAAATATGTGTGTCTAACATTAGATGTGTGCTACAGCTGCTGCTTTTCAGAGCTGTGGAAAAAACAATTGAAGACAGATGTGACTTAGCTACTGTTGCATGTACTGCCATGATGTACACTGTCTGCAGCAGTCACTGTCATTATCTGTAACAACACCTTTTCTAACACTCTTATTCAGTATGCAGTATTGTGTACTATATAGTGTATGTATGAGGATAAGTGAAAACTTCTTTCATTGAATAGTGTATAGCTACAGAGAAATCAAGAGGAAATTTAAGAAATCAAATTCTTACTGAAAAACAGCCAGAATTTGTCAGAAATAAGGATTTCATAAACAGAACCATGCTCTTTCAGAAGAAAACCTCACTACACATGTAAAGGAAGACTGCCTTGGTGTGCCTTGCAGAAGTTTGGGGGATGCTGCAAGGCATTACCAGACTGTGTATAGTCTACATCACTACAGTGCATAGATCCTTTTATAAGTATTTTGAGGATCCTGTAGTTCAAAATTCCACCAGTTGTGTTAATTTACCCTACTTTTAAGATACTGGCACAATATCAAATACATTCAGCTTGAAAGAGCCCCAAATGCTTTTAAAAATTTAGTGCTATAAAATTTAAAGTATCATCAAAATAAGACAACCCAGATGTTTTTGCCCAAACTTTTCCTTGTTACAGAAATAATTAAATTAAACCCTTATGATCCTAGATCAGTATTTTGAATTATGCCTCAGATATACAAACTAGATTAGGTGAGAATATACACTAGCCATTCTAGCATATAAACAGAGTAAGCATATTTTAGAACTTCATAATCTTATATAAAAGTTGATGAATATGTATAACAATAGACAATGTGCACAGTAAAATAATATTATAAAGTTCAACACACACATTTTTCTGCCTCAACTTTACTCACATAGTAGCCCCAATGACTTCAATAGGACTATCTGTATGAGTAATTGCTGACCCATGTAAGGGGTGGCACTCTGGTCCTTGATGATTTTCTAAACAAAACTGGAAAGTCTGTGCGTGTTTCCTTGCTGCTGTCTCTGAACCAAATACCCAATGTGGAAACTCTACTGAAATTAGGGGTGATGCACAGGGAATAAGTCAGTGCAGAATTTAGCACTTTATTAATAAAGTACTGCTGTGGAATGCCATTGCTGAAACATTTACAAAATGTCAAAACAGGAAAGTCTGCACTACAGTGACAGCATTCTTTGCAACTATGGGAAACAACCACAACATTCTTACTCTGTAGGCTAGTAGAGACTGAGTATACCATGAGTGACATACTAAAGTCTCCTGGGGAAAGATAACAGCAAACAAAAGCTTCACTGACAGTAGCCTAAGAAAAGGGGTGCATCGTGCTTTTTCTATTAGCGGATGAGTGCTAGTTAAAACCAACCAGGAAAAGAGAATGAGAAGAAGAGAGCATAACAGTGCATCTCAGAATTTCAAGCTATGTAAGAATGCACACACTAAGGACTGAAGCCTTTTGCCACCAAACCAAGATCTGTTAACAAGGAAACATGACACCATTTCACCGGTTTTATCAAAGTGTAAAAGAAATTTAAGTTTTATATTTTTCCTGAAGCTTTAAGAGTGGTTTGTTGGTTTATGAAATCTTTAGCAATCCAAATGTACTTTTATTCTTTCAAACTATTATGTATACTTGGTATAGAAACCGCAAGGTGATTTGTCCATAGTTGTAACATTTTGGGGATCATCCAGACCAGTAAGGGGTTCTGTCACCTACTGCCTTGTAACTTTGGGTGCCTTAATGCTATGCTGCTATAGCTCAAAACTCTGACACCCAGCCTTCCAACACAAAGGTCTCACCCTAGCTTCCACCTGCCTAGTTACCCCTTCCAAAGAAACCCCAATAGCCTTTCGGGTCCTGAGTCTCCCCAAATCCATCCCAAGTTCTTAACTATCAAACACTAAAACTTTTCCCTTCTAGTTCATCACCCCCTGTGATGTTATTGACATAAACTGTAATGGTATAGATCAGGGGTCGGCAACCTTTCAGAAGTGGTGTGCCGAATCTTCATTTATTCACTCCAATTTAAGGTTTCGCGTGCCAGTAATACATTTGAACATTTTTAGAAGGTCTCTTTCTATAAGTCTATAACATATAACTAAACTATTGTTTTGTAAAGGAAATAAGGTTTTAAAAATGTTTAAGCAGCTTCATTTAAAATTAAATTAAAATGCAGAGCCCTCCGGACCAGTGGCCAGGACCCAGGCAGCGTGAGTGCCACCAAAAATCAGCTCATGTGACGCCTTTAGCACGCGTGCCATAGGTTGCCTACCCCTGGTATAGATCATTGCTGCAACCACTGTTATATATTTGCAGCAAATATCATACAAAGGTTGTCATGTAAGCTGTCTATGAAAAGGTTATGATTTGCTGGTTATGATTATGCTATCTGTATGTGTGTGTGTCATTTTTGTAGTTGAAGTTATGAATATTGGCTATGTACTGGTATCTCAATGTGTTTTGATTCTAAGTAGCCTCAGTGAAGCATTTGGTCAGCTTTCTGAGGCTGTGGCTACACTTAGCACTTCAAAGCGCTGCCACGGTAGCGCTGCCGCGGCAGCGCTTTGAAGCGCTAAGTGTAGTCAAAGCGCCAGCGCTGGGAGAGAGCTCTCCCAGCGCTGTCCGTACTCCCCCTCCCTGTGGGGAATAACAGACAGCGCTGGGAGCCGCGCTCCCAGCGCTGGGGCTTTGACCACACTGGCGCTTTGCAGCGCCGCAATTTGCAGCGCTGGAGAGGGTGTGTTTTCACATCCTGCTGCAGCGCTGCAAATTTGTAAGTGTAGCCAAGCCCTGAGAAAGGACTATTCTCAGTAAGTGCCCAGTCAAGAAACACTTAACTGACAATGGACTTTGGGAGACGTCAATCCACATCTGAACTTTCCTGGGACTGTTCAGACTAGTATGTAAACAATGGCATCAGCCTTTACAGGCTGTCCTCGGGCACTCTGTGCCGGCAACAACTCCAAACTCCATCTTGCTGCTGTGATCTTCCACTGGGCAGAGAATACAAAAGGCTGCTGCATCTCCTTTGTCTTGTCTTCAGTCCTGCTTCTGACCTCTGCTTTGCTACAAACTGAAGCTCTGAACAAAGGACTGAATGGCCCATCCCAGCTGTGGATGTAGAGACTTGATTTGTGCCTGTAACTTATTCCATCACTGCTACATGCCTGAACCAAGAACTTTGCTATTACTGTATATAATTGATTCCATTTAACCAATTCTAGATCTCACCTATATCTTTTTCCTTTTATGAATAAACCTTTAGATTTTAGATTCTAAAGGACTGGCAACAGCATTATTTGTGGGTAAGATCTGACTTGTATATAGACCTGGGTCTGGGGCTTGGTCCTTTGGAATCGAGAGAACCTTTTTTTCTTTTACTGGGGTATTGGTTTTCATAACATTAAATAGGAAGAAAAAGCAAATACATAGAAGTTACACAGCAAATAACCATAAAGATGCAACCTCAGGTTTTACACTTCTATATTAACTATATTCCCTTCTCTAATACAAGTTATCTATGGCCTTTTAACAGTATACCAGCATGTCCTCTGTCATAGAAGGGATCCAGTGTTTCAATGACAGCAGCCCACTTAGATGCTGACCCTCCATTTCTGGATAGCCTGCACTTCAAAGCCCTTTCCTTGCAGATTTTTTTCATTCTTTCCACTGTAGTGCCTCAGTGTAGACACTACCTACACCAATGGGAGGAGTTCTCCCATCAGCATAGATAATCCACCTCCCCAGAAGGCAGCAGCTGGGTCAACGGAAGAATTCTTCCAACAACCTAGCACTGTCTACTCCAGGGGTTAGGATGACTTAACTACATCACTGAAGAGTGACTTTTTCACACGCCCAACCAACGTAGCTGGATCGACCTAACTTTTTAGTGTAGACCAGGCTAGACAATGGTAATTCATGGTTACACTGAGCAGGGGAAACCCTCTCCTTCCTTAGTTTTTCAAGACTGAAATTGAAAAGAAAACCCCAATGTCCTTCCATTAACTTTAATGGGATACCCCATGGGCTGGTCTGAGCCCTCCCCACTGCCCACCCACACGCGGGGCCAGCCCTCAGCAGGGCCATCCCTCTCTGCCACCACACAAACCCCCGCCCCTGAGCCCCCCCTGCCTCCCATCCACCGGCGAGCCCCCAAAAGCAACTCTTCCTAGTCCTCCCTCCAGCGCTGGGCTGGTGTTGCCACTCAACCATCCACCCCCTGCATGTTCTTCCACACCCCACTAAGGGTCACCCCCCACTTTTTTGGCAAAACTGGGCATTTGTCGAGTTTGAGCTTGTCAACTGGTGATCAGTTGGCAAGAGCAAATGGGAAAAATGCACAGGTTTGTCAAAAAAGTTGGGATGGCTGGGACAGGCCCTAAGCGGGACATATGGTCATCCTACTGTGAGATGATGCTGTAGTTGCACTCTGGGTAAAATTGCCTACACATATATACATGTATCCATTCATAACTATATACATACCACCTAATGGCCATCAAGGTCAGGTCAGAACATTACATGCTTTCATAAAAGACCTTACTTGACATATATTTATATACAATAACATTGTATGCAACCAGTTGATTCAACTGATTATTCTGTGAGGTTCAGTCTCCCTGTTCTCTCCTTGAAGTGTCTGGACCCTGATTTTCACAATAATTTACAAAAATAAATTAAAAGTTGCACAGGTCTATTCCTGAGCTCATTGAAGTCAATGGCAACACTCCTGTAGATATCCATGATTAATTAACCTTCTGAGTAGTAACCTTTTCTTGCTTACACTTGACATTCAATTTAGTCCTCAGAAGTGGCAAGTTTTCATATCTATTGCTCTTCATGAGCACAAACACATCAATATTAAAAAAATATTGAGAATTCTTTAATATATTTTAACTTGTTTTATATCTAAACAGACATTTAACTCCTCCATGCCAGGAAGCACTAGTGCCAACTTCACATTTTCTTAAGAAGAAGATAGTTTTCAGGTAATACGTTCTGTTTGAAACCCTTAGGATAACCCATAAGAGAGTTTAAACATTTTGTACAGAATAAATTATCTTATGATTTGTTTTTACACTATCTAAATATTTCATATTAGGAAATATGATTAATTATACAACTCAGATTCCCAGTGGCATTTTTAAAGCAATTGTATCAGTTATAAATATGAATACTTAGAGGGCTTGATTGCAGCTAACACAACTATTGTGAAACATTAGCAGCTATAACTGGAAAGAAGGAATTAGTTAAAATGAATATTAAGAAGTATTATAGAACTGGCAGATGAAAATGCCAAGTATGTTTACCAAAAAACCGCTCTGAACTGATGGCACTGACTTGTGCTCTCTTAATACTTGCTTCACAATCCCACATAAGAGGATTAATGTCTATTTTGGCACTATATATAACAAAAATCAGCACAAGTATACAGTACATAACCAAAAGTTTGTACCAGAAAACTGAACCATATAATCACACTCACACATTTACTTTTCAAGTCAGGTCTCCCATATTAGAAAGCAATCAGCTGATGGTTCCCCTAAATCCATCAAGTTGTCTGTTACTCACAGGCAAGTCAGAAAAATGTGAACAGGACTTTTTTATTTTTAGTTTCTGAGGAAAATGCAGCAAGGCACATATCCAAGGGAAGAATTTTGTCTTTCATATTATTTTTCAGTACTTTTGTATACTAAAATATCACAATATAGCACAGATGCTGGACACTGGCTCCATTTTTTTTTCACCAGCCACGCTGAGGTCACAAAGGCAACAAAGAATAGCCCTACCACAACATCCAGAGATTTCATTGACATAATAGCTAGTTCTATGCCACCAACTCCCTCAATGTGTGGGTGGTTTCTGGACAGGCCAGGGATGAGGCTGGAACCACTCTAGCCTAGAGGAGTCACTCTAGCAACCGGAACTTGGGGCAGCCCTTAGGCCCAGAGCCTAGGTTCCACCAGCACAACAATTGGGCTGAAATGACTGAATATATTTATTAAAAGATAAAGGGAAAGTTCATAGTATTCCTGATATATTACTCCATTGTTTATTTTTTTCTGTCAAATATAGGAAGATGTCTACCTTCTAACATAAACCTCACTGATGTCAACACTTCTAACACAAGTATTCAGCAACCCATGCAGTATCTCTACAAGGTCTATCTCTTCCAGTTTACAGACACACTTTCTCCACCAATACCTCCACACAACTTGGATGGTATGAACAATCAAAAGGGTACTTCTCACATCTAGTGACCCATAAGCATGGTACCATGATGGGGTCCTTTTGTTAGTCTTTACAGTTATTCTTGTAGTTTGCTTCTCTACATTTCTTCAACCATAGAGAACTATAACAGTGAGCTTTTTCCAAAGTGCGGCTTTGTATTCGAACTATGTTAGGTTTTTGTTATTTGGGGAAAGGGGAGGTTAATGACCTAATTCTGTTTCCTTACATTAATAAATCAAATATTCCATTTACTACTTAAAATCTTACTATTTATTACAATGGGCCAGATTCTAATTATGTCAGTGGAAATCTGGAGGGACTCGTAACTGTACCCCCATGCTCCAACCTCCACGCTCCCCGCCTCCTTACCATGCCGCTCAGAGCACCAGGACTGGCAGCCGCACCGCCCGGCCAAAGACAAACGAAGTATATTTTGTATTCCTTCATTTGTCTCTGGCGACCATCCTAATCTTGGGTTGGAAAGGAACAAATGGACTCATTATCCTTTAACAGCCTTTCTCATCCCCCTTTCCCATTAGCTTCCCTGGCTGTTAATCCCAGAGACTAGTCAATCAGTTTGATCTCATTTCACATAGAAGGGCTGATCTCCTTTTAATTGTCACAAATGCTAGTCTGGTCTGTTTGACTGGCAGTTGTCTCATCTAGTCTTCAAGTAGGTTTTTCAAGGTAAACTGGCTATCCACTTTCTGTTTGGGGAGACTCTAAACACCAGTGGGTAAAAGGTCAAGCTATTCCCCTGAAAACCTCTCGCAATGGGCTCCCAAAAGCTTCTAATTCTGAGCCATGATTGACAACTAAATCAAGCCAACTTGCCCTCCTCCCTTTGCAATGCAGAGTGGACAGGTGTGGAGCTGACCAGAGGGATGTCAGGGCTTTGTACTCTTCTGTACCTGTGGCTTCACCTCCAGAGAAGGAGCATTTTGGTATGAGAGAGATTGCTTCTTCAAAGATACCTCCCTTCCTTCTGTGCTCGAGCAGACATGGAAGGAAACAGGAATGTTATCATCCATTCCCAGATACTTGTTTCTCCTCCTGTTGACTGGTTTTAGGATGGCCACAGACCAGTCGAGAGATTTGTCTCCCTATCCGCATCAGTCATCAGGATTTAAGATCACCCAAAATAAAAACCAACTCAGGTATGTTTATTAGAAACAAAGTAAGTAAATGGGGTATGCTATAAAGGACTCCCAATACAGGTAAGCAAGGTAAATAGGTAAAGGTGACACTATAATTATACTGACAGTGACCAAAAAGGGTTTACTCCAGGGGTGAGCAAACTTTTTGGCCTGAGGGCCACATTGAGGTTCCGAAACTGTATGGAGGGCTGGATAGGGAAGGCTGTGACTCCCCAAACAGCCTGGCCCTCGTCCCCTATCTGCCCCTTCCCACTTCCCGCCCCAACTGCCCCCCTCAGAATCCCCAACTCATCCAACCCCCCCTGCTCCTTGTCCCCTGACCACCCCCTCCCAGGACCCCCCGCCCCTAACTGCCCCCTGGGGACCCTACCCCACACCACACCACCCCTCCCTGCTCCCTGTCCCCTATCCATACCCTCGCCCCCTGACAGGCCCCCCGGGACTCCCACACCTATCCAACTGCCCCCCCCGAGCCCCTTGCCCCTTATCCAAACCCCACACTCCTTACCATGCCACTCAGAGCACCAGGACTGGAGCCAGCCATGCTGCTGCGCAGTCTAGAGCACCGGGGCAGGCCGGTGCTGGTGGCACAGCGAGCTGAGGCTGCAGGGGAGGGAGAACGGGGGAGAGGGGCCGGGGGCTAGCCTCCCTAGCCGGGAGCTCAAGGGCCGGGCAGGATGGTCCTGCAGGCCAGATGTGGCCCACAGGCCATAGTTTGCCCACCTCTGGTTTACTCCCTTTCCAAGACGAGTCCCAGGTGCGGGGTATGGAGGACTTAAAAGGTCTCTACCATTTCTTGAAGCTAGTGTCTGAAACCTGCGCAAGGGAGCCTGGCATACCGCCTGTAACATTCCCTTTGTCCTTTTTAACTTTTCCTTCAGCTGTCCACGATCTGAAGGCAACTGCTATGCTCAGCCTGATGGCGTTGGCTAGAGCGCAGCTCCTTTAGCAGCTCGCGGATAGCTGCCTGCAATTCACTCTGCTGGTTATTCACAGAGAGCTATTCCTTCTCCCTCTTAGCCAGCAGCTCGCTGAGGTCCTGGACCTTCAGCTCTACCCTTCCACCCTGTGACACATACATGTTGTTTTGTGCCACTAAACCCTCCAACTTGAACCCAAGCTTCTCTATTTCCAAGTCCCGGGACTGTAACTGGGACTCAAGGTCTTTGATTAGAGTAGCCTGTGTGGAACTGACTTGTCTAGCTCCACACACACCAAATACATCCCGTAAATCAGGGCTCTTTTCCTAAGTTTCCTTGAGGGCTTGGGTTTTTTCCCCAATAAAACCCTCTCAACTTCGGGACAGTGCACTCAGTGCCTCCCGGCCGGTGCTGGAACAAATCTTTTGCCCAGGGATTCTTCCCTTTACCAAAGTAATGGACACGAGATAAGTGACTCTTTATTATACAGGGCACTCCAGCTGTCCTTCCTGTAGGCGTGCACACTCATACTGATAGTAAAAGTAGTTCAAACTATCTGCCTCGTAGCTGGTCAAGCTGTCACTACTATTGCTGAGCAGCAGCAAGAACCCACACTGGGCTCCTTGCCTCGGTGTGTCGGAGATCAGGTCTTCTAATCTCCTCGGTAGCACAGGATATGGCGGGAGCACGAGGTGGGGGCCTCGGGCCTACAAGGCGGAGCTGTCTTCCACTCGCCTTGTTGCCTCCTCAATAACTGCCAGTGTGCAGGGCCAGGCCTAGCAGAAATGCTCTGCTATGGCAGCCTTGGTCTGCTGCCCACCTCGCCGACCTTACTGCAGTCGGTGGCTGTTTCCTGGCAATGGCTGGGAGTCGTCAGCCATGGCAAGCCAACCCTCAGCCATGGGCTGGGGCTCTTCAATCGGTACCGATAACTACTTGCCGTTGGCCAAATGCAAAACCTTAACCAGAGGACAAAACCCGCAACCAAACCTCCGGCTTCCCAGCCGGTGCTTCCCCATTGAGGAAGCAATGAGCATGTTAGCTCAGTGGGGCACAAGAACCCTGTGATAGCTGGCACTAAGCCACCCACTTGTGGGACACAACGACACACCAGCTGCCGGCCTCTCATCCTACCCATCCCTAGTGCGCTCAGCCACGGGAACCCAACCACACAACCAGTGGGTTGCGGTCACAGTCAGTAAAAATAAAAACAGGCAAAAATAAACAAAATATGAATTCTGTCAAGGTCGCCAGAACTGTTGACTGGTTTTAGGATGGCCAGAGACCAGTCGAGAGATTCATCTTCCTACCCTACCCATCTATCATCAGGGTTTAAGACACCCAAAATAAAAACCAACAAGGGAGTACAGGAGTAAAACTCAGGTATGTTTATTAGAAACAAGGTAAATAAATGGGGTATGCTATAAAGGACTCCCAACACAGGTAAGCAAGGTAACTATACTGACTGTGACCAAAAAGGGTTTACTCCCTTCCCAAGACAGGTCCCAGGTGAGGGGTATGGAGGACATAAAAGGTCTCTACCATTTCTCGCAGCTTGTGTCTGAAACCTCAACCTCACGACGCAGATTGGGTCCGGAACTGACCAGTGACTCAGCAGGGTGAGGAGTGGACCTAAAGCAACAGATAAGTGATAACTCTGCTTGATGCTGGTGATTCTTCTTCCTCCTTCATAGAATCATAGAATCTCAGGATTGGAAGGGACCTCAGGAGGTCATCTAGTCCAACCCCCTGCTCAAAGCAGGACCAAACCCAACTAAATCATCCCAGCCAGGGCTTTGTCAAGCCTGACCTTAAAAACCTCTAAGGAAGGAGATTCCACCACCCCCCTAGGTAACCTATTCCAGTTCTTCACCACCCTACTAGTGAAAAAGTTTTTCCTAATGTCCAACCTAAACCTCCCCCTCTGCAACTTGAGACCATTACTCCTTTTTCTGTCATCTTCTACCACTGAGAACAGTCTAGATCCATCCTCTTTGGAACCCCCTTTCAGGTAGTTGAAAGCAGCTATCAAATCCCCCCTCATTCTTCTCTTCTGCAGACTAAACAATCCCAGTTCCCTCAGCCTCTCCTCATACGTCATGTGCTCCAGCCCCCTAATCATTTTTGTTGCCCTCCGCTGGACTCTCTCCAATTTATCCACATCCTTCTTGTAGTGTGGGGCCCAAAACTGGACACAGTACTCCAAATGAGGCCTCACCAGTGCTGAATAGAGGGGAATGATCACATCCCTCGATCTGCTGGATGTTGCGTATGCCTAAGGACAGCCCTGTATATATGCACCACCCAATGTCCCACAGCTGAATATCACATACTATACAACTAAAACGTCAGGTGGGACATAAACAAATTGGATAGCTATTCTTAACAAAAGCCCTTTTACTTAAGAATTTGCACTGGTCTAGGGGGCAGAGGGTCAGAGTACGAATCTCACTTCTCATGATTAACATTAATTACTCTGTGTATTCACAACCCTTATTACTGAATACCCCAGAGAGGCTGCTCATACTGGGAACAGAACCCAACTCCCCAGTAGAGCAAGCCCAAGTCTCCAGACAGTTAGCCAGACTGCCTCCCAGAAAGACTCCACAAAATCTAAGTACTCAGTGATGGTCTCTGTAAAATGGGGCTATTCATGCATATGTAGCCCACTGTTTCAGTGCATTACATATCGCCCTCCAGTGGGTGGTCCATAGAGTATAACAACAGCCTGCTGCCAGCTTTGATGTTACCCCTTTAGATCATTTTGGTAGAGGTCTGTGCCACACTGCTGAGGGTCTATATCGGGGTGGCCAACCTGTGGCTCCGGAGCCTCATGCGGCTCTTCAAAAGTTAATATTGCGCTCCTTGTATAAGCATCAACTCCAGGGCTGGAGCTACAGGCACCAACTTTCCAATGTGCCAGGAGCTGCTCACTGCTCAACCCCTAGCTCTGCACAGGCCCTGCCTGCACTCCACCCCTTCCCGCCCCCTCCCCTGGGCCTGCCATGCCCTCGCTCCTCTCCCCCCTTCAGCCCCGCAGAGCCTCCCGCACACCACGAAACAGCTGATTGCGAGGTGCAGGAAGGGAGGGAGGGGGAGGCGCTGATCAGCAGGGCTGCCGGTGGGCAGGAGGCGCTGGGAGCCGGGGATGGGGGAAGTTGATGGGGAGGATGCTGATGTATTACTATGGCTCTTTGACAAAGTACATTGGTAAATTCTGGCTCCTTCTCAGGCTCAGGTTGGCCACCCCTGGTCTATATGATGATGTAGGGAGGGGAGACAAAGTTGTACACAGTAGAATTGTTTTATTTTTTAACCTAGGAATTTACAATAAAAAATATCAGGTTAAAATAACATTACTCAGGCTGTGAAATCAAGCACTCAGAAGTCAAAAAATGTCGGAATTAAAGCTGCCCATGCAACCTTAAATTTGGTTTCTTGCGCACATGCATTATGATACAATTGTTAATTACATGATCACATACTTTTTTTCCCTCTCCCCCAACAGAACCCCTGCAACATTCAGTCCACAAGAAAGATGGTGTTCAAGGAATAAATCAGGATTGTGTAAGGCTGTTGTAATGTAGCACCTCCTACTTCATTTGATTAGAAGATGGAAGGTGTGAATGAACATCAAACTTGCCATAAACATGCTAGGTGCTTTGAAAGTTTGGATCCTAGGGTTGTTAAATTAGGCACCCAATCGAGACACCCAAAATTGGTGGGTACTTTTCCAAGTTATTGCCTTAATCTCCTTATGCCTTCATTTCCAACATGTGAAATCCCTCGCTGCCTCACAGAAATGTTGCAAAAATAACTTTAAGGTTTGTGAGGCTCAGATACTACAGTGATAAGTGCTATTAAAATCCATAGGAAGTTGTTAATTCTGTATTCAAAGCAAGGTTTAGAAAGATGGTGTTCAGTGAAGGAAGTATGGTGTCACACACTGAATGGTGAGGATAACAAGAAATACTGAACAGCTGTCTCATTGACTGAGCACTGTCCACCCTGTGCAACGATAAAGTTGATCTGGTCTCTTTAAGATTCTCAGGAACCACAGCAAACTCCCTCTAGGTCAGGGATCTCAAAATCACATCTCCACGAGGGCTACATGAGGAGTAGAACATTGGCCTGAGGGCCGCATCACTGAAACCTTTTCATACAATGATACAAAAAGTATAATCAAAAATGAAAAAAAAAGAAGAGTAATATAGTATGCCATTAAAAGTCAATGTATTAACTTTTTTAAAACTGTAATGCGAAAAGTCAGTGCTAATTTTGATAGTCTTTTCTTTTTTGGCCACTTAGCTGGCAGAATTTTGCATCAACCAGAGCATCTTGAGACGAAATCAGTCTCAGTGTTGCTTGCAAATTGTACCACATTCCATACAAAAACCTACACAGTTAAGCACACGTGCCAAAATGAGGGCTGCACACACAACTTTTTCTCAACCCCTTTGAGACTATGTGTTATCATGTAATCTTTTAATGACAGGGTCACATACTGTCTCTCATATAATATATACCTTTTTTCTACACCCTTAAATTGTATAGCATCTTACAGTGATTTTTCTACTGACTTTTATTGCATTGTCACAGTAGCCCACTATATGTTTACCAGCAAAGTACGTGCTACTTACCATAAACCTGAGTGGCTAAGTATGCAAAAAACCCACTCCACCCCTTCCATGAGGCCTCGCCCCTGCCCCACTTCTTCCCACCCCTTCCCCACCCCCATTCCAACCCCTTCCCCAAAGTCTCAGCCCCAACTTGGCCCCCTCCCTGCCTCTATTCCAATCCCTTCCGCAAACCCCTGCCCCGGCCCCGCCTCCTCCCCTGAGCATGCTGCATCCTCACTCTTCCTCCCTTTTCCTCCTGGAAAGTCCTAAGCACCACCAAACAGCTGTTTGGTGGCGGGAAGCTCTAGGAGGTAGGTGGAGGAGTGGGCATGCAGCGTGCTTCGGGACAGGAGAGGAGGGGAGCTTGGCAGGCCACAGGAAATAACTCTGCGGGCCGGCCGCATGTTTGAGACCCCTGCTCTAGGTCCTCACATCCACATTTCATCTAAATCTTGCTGAGATCTGCATAAGATCTCTAAGATACCGCCTTTCAAATCCACACAGCTAAAGCTCTCACCTAAACGCTCATCATCTCACGTCTCCATTACTTCACCAAACTTCTCTCTGAACATGATAAATGCAATCTTACCCCGCTCATACCCATCCAGAATGCTGCTGCTAAAATGATTTCCTAGACTGTTGCTTTGACCACATCACCCTCTCTTTGAATCCCTGTTATTGGCTCTCAGCTAAACGAACCCGATATTTCAGTATCCTCAACCTAAAAAGCTATTCTCACAAACTTTTCAACCCCTCCTTAAAAGCTAAAACAAAGCACGCCAAAAATCCCTTAGTTGTCAAACAAACGGGATTCCATTCCTTTGTTCGTGCGCTCATTCCTGGGTTAAAAATAGCTAAGCTGAAAAAAGCAATTATAAATATTTCTGCAAAGCTTAAAAAAAACAGCTAATGCATCAATAAACGCTTTCCAAAAGTTACAACAAAAAATTAATATAATGCAAAAGTAGCTTTGCAAAATAAACATGTGCTAAATGCCATAAATGCTAAAATAGGGGGGGCTTGTGCTCGCATAAAAAAAATGCTGTTTTTATATAAATCGCTCTGGCATAATTAAAAAAATTTTACAAGCTATTAAAAATGCTGCTGTTGTTTTCCATGCTGTATCTCTTAATCACACCTTTAGTTTTAAAAACCTTCTCCCAAACCTTAAGTCCTGGTTTACAGGGCTCTTTCAAACAATTGTAAAGTAAATTATTTTCCTTTTTTTCCTCCTATGTATTATTTAGGTACTAATACAATGTGCAAAATGTCTGTAATGCTGTAACCAAAAGCTCTGCTGCCCATAAAAAAGCCCAATATCTATCCCTCCCGCTTAATCGCAAATTGCGTAGCGGGCCTAACAATTTGGGCTTGTCAGGCCCGAAGGGGGGGACTGTGAAAGTTACTGGTAACCCCCCTTAACAACTATTCAGGCCGCCACTAAAAAAAAGTAAAAGCGTCACGTACACAGTAACCTGACCTTTTGAACTGTCTTTTCTTCTCTGCCTTAAAGCAAAAAAAAAAAAAAAACTAGCTCCAAGCTGGTTTTCACTAACCAAATAACAGTTTCACGGGGTCTGGCAACCACCAATAAAGTGTTAACACAACATGGTCTTTGTCTAAAAGTGTATAAAAAGTTTGTGAAATTTGTATAAAGCAGAGTTCTTTGTACCTAAGTACAGAACTCTCCTTTTTTCTGCAGAATAAAGCAATCTTTCCTTATCCTGTCAGGCTGTTATTGGCTCTCAGCTAAACGAACCCGATATTTCAGTAACAATTATGAAACTAAGGCAGGAGTCAAATTTTTTTTTAAATCAGTCAGATATTATTTCCCTACAGCTTGGGAAAGGATAAGTTTATTTGGCTTCCATCCCAGCTATCTGTATCAACCCCATTTACACAGGCTTTATCCAATTTTCCAGATAGTTACCCATAACGCTTTATCCTTGCATACACAGTAATTATGTTCTGAAAACAGAGGATACCCTATACTAAAATTAAACTGTTTTATGCATTTTTCTTTGTACTCCATCATAATCAGTCTAAAGCATTCTGGAATCTGAAAATGTAATACGTCTCATACAAAGGCTAATTCATTTTAGTAAAGAACCCTAACTTCTGTCAAAATACTGTGTTAATGGAATGCTTTTTTAATAAAAACTGAAAATGGCTTTCCACACATACGGAATCTCACAAAGTAAATATATTATATACTTTAATGTGTAAATGAGCAAATTCTTTTTGTATATTGTGTTGCCTGTTTTACAAAAGTTATTCTACAACTGAAGTGCCTAATAACACTCTCCCCAACAAATGCTCAAGATCTCATCTTTTCAGGAGATAAATTATAATCAAGAGCCACAAGTAAGTGTACAAATCATGGTTCTTTAAGCCATCCACGTACACCTTCACTGGATCGTTAGAATTACTCAAGGTGTAAGTCAGTTTGCAGGAACGGTGCCGAGAGAGAGAGAGAGAGAAAAGTTAAGGTCCAATCCAGTTCCCACGGAGATCAATGGGAGTTTGCCATTGATATAAATGTAAGTAGAAATTGGCCACTAGTGGATAATTTGCATATATCAGGCCATTGAAAGGAGACATGTCTCATAGTAACAAAACCTACAAGAAAATTGAGTACTGAATAAAAATAACGAGGAGTCCTTGTAGCACCTTAGAGACTAACAAATTTATTGCTTATGCCCAAATAAATTTGTTAGTCTCTAAGGTGCCACAAGGACTCCTAATTGTTTTTGCTAATACAGACTAACATGGCTATCACTCTGAAACCTGAATAAAAATAACCCACTGATTGCCCACTTCTGTCTTGGATTCTGCTGCTTTGCCTCTTCTTACATTTCTCAGGTGCCTGCCATAACAGTGACTTTTTCAAAGACATGAAGGCCTCCAAATTTCACATCTTACACTTTCTCACTATTCGTATGTTGGTACAAAAGGGTCAACAGGTGTAAAGGATCGTGTGGAATCAATGCAGCATTGCTGTTACAGAAAAGAAGCTTTTTTTAAAAAAAAGGAAAGAAAAGAGTATCTACAGCACTGTGCAAACTGCCCAAGTACACACATCACTGCTTGGCACCTTTGTCTTAATAAAAATGACATACCACCTTGTAAATTGGCACAGTGCCATCCTGACAGATGGGCTAAAGTGTAGGCAGTCAAGAGACTATGTATAAGCATCAAATGTGTTTTCTGAGAGCAGGACTTCCAGCCAGGAATGTTAAAACAGCTGTCCACCTTGAGCTTGCATGCCTATGCTTAAGAGGATATGCTACTGCCACTCAACCCGTGAGCTGGATTAATTTAGAAAATAAATAAAATAGCTTCCACAGCTACATAAGGTGAGTTTTCGTAGAATCAGGATTAGTGATCTGCAGGGGCTTTACAGAATTACACTTAGTGTAAAAATGGGCAAGCCTTAAAGAGTTGTAAGAGGTTTTAAGCTCTAAGGTTTTGCAGAACTTTTTTCAAGTTGTATGGTTGTAAACAAAAAGTCTCAATTAAGAAATATTTTTCAGAGTAAAATACTCAGAAGCAGTACAAGTTCAATTATCTATGTCAATGTCTTTATATTTTGAAATATGAAAAATATTTTTTTAAAAAACACCTCTTCACTGAGATATGCTTTACTAAGCATCAGCTCATTGTTTTTTCTCTTCAGAACATCTCTCAGCGTCCATGACCCCTCATTGAATTGAAAATTGAATATTACATACCACAGATGTGGGGGTAATACCCATGTGACTAAATTACAGAGCCATTTGATAAATGCATTTATTCTTCACCATCAGCTACCTTGCCTGCCCTCTGCCCACTACTCCATCTCATCATCAGGACTTCTAAGAGTTCAAACCTCTGAGCAAATCCCAAATAGTCTTATTTGTTTAAATCAATAGATAAATGTTTTCGCTTTTCCCAAAAGATGACATATGACATTTACCCACATAATATCACTGATCTAAGCCCCAAATGTGCAACATTCAGTCCTGAACTAGTGGCAGTTTTAAAAGTCCAATATATTACTCAATCCCACAGAGTTTTACACTGTTGAAGAGAGGCAATACCCAGATTTCCAATGGAAAACAACACTTGCTTATAGCCCTGAGATATTGGACTATACAGCTGTGATTTTTGTTAATATACATACACATACATACATATACACACACACAGAGCAAAGCTATTTTAGCAATTTTAGAGGTGTTTTTATTGTATTCACTGAAATTTTTCTCCCTTTAATCTCTATACTGATGGATTCATAGGCTAAAATTGTTCAAATGTGGGTGCCTAAAGTTAGGCACCTAAATTCAAATGTAAGCATCTAAATAAAATACATCTTTTTATGAGTTGTGCATCCGTAGCAAACAATCTGAAGCCAATAATGTTACAGTCAGGTAAGTCAGAGCAAAATCAGTCCCGTAACTCCAGGCCCATATCCATTTCTTCATACATCTCCAACTCCCGTTTGCTTTGTTAACCTAAAAAGCAGTCTTTTAATACTTTACATAAGAACATAAGAACAGCTGTACTGGGTCAGACCAAAGGTTCATCTAGCCCAGTATCTGTCTACCGACAGTGGCCAATACCAGGTGCCCCAAAGGGAGTGAACCTAACAGGCAATGATCAAGTGATCTCTCTCCTGCCATCCATCTCCATCCTCTGACGAACAGAGGCTAGGGACACCATTCCTTACCCATCCTGGCTAATAGCCATTTATGGACTTAAGCTCCATGAATTTATCCAGTTCTCTTTTAAACACTGTTATAGTCCTAGCCTTCACAACCTCCTCAGGTAAGGAGTTCCACAAGTTGACTGTGTGCTGCGTGAAGAAGAACTTCCTTTTATTTGTTTTAAACCTGCTGCCCATTAATTTCATTTGGTGACCCCTAGTTCTTGTATTATAGGAATAAGTAAATAACTTTTCTTTATATACCTCTATCATATCCCCCCTTAGTCTCCTCTTTTCCAAGCTGAAGAATCCTAGCCTCATTAATCTCTCCTCATATGGGACTCTCTCCAAACCCCTAATCATTTTAGTTGCCCTTTTCCGAACCTTTTCTAGTTCCAGTATATCTTTTTTGAGGTGAGGAGACCACATCTGTATGCAGTATTCGAGAGGTGGGCATACCATGGATTTATATAAGGGCAATAATATATTCTCAGTCTTATTCTCTATCCCCTTTTTAATGATTCCTAACACCCTGTTTGCTTTTTTGACCACCTCTACACATTGTGTGGACATCTTCAGAGAACTCCAAGATCTTTTTCCTGACTCGTTGTAGCTAAATTAGCCCCCATCATATTGTATGTATAGTTGGGGTTATTTTTTCCAATGTGCATTACTTTACATTTATCCACATAAAATTTCATTTGCCATTTTGTTGCCCAATCACTTAGTTTTGTGAGATCTTTTTGAAGTTCTTCACAGTCTGCTTTGGTCTTAACTATCTTGAGCAGTTTAGTATCATCTGCAAACTTTGCCACCTCACTCTTTACCCCTTTCTCCAGATCATTTATGAATAAGTTGAATAGGATTGGTCCTAGGAGTGACCCTTGGCGAACACAACTAGTTACCCCTCTCCATTCTGAGAATTTACCATTAATTCCTACCCTTTGTTCCCTGTCTTTTAACCAGCTCTCAATCCATGAAAGGACCTTCCCTTTTATCCCATGACAGCTTATTTTATGTAAGAGCCTTTGGTGAGGTACCTTGTCAAAGGCTTTCTGGAAATCTAAGTACACCATGTCCACTATATCCCCCTTGTCCACATGTTTGTTGATGCCTTCAAAGAACTCTAATAGATTAGTAAGACACAATTTCCCTTTACAGAAACCATGTTGACTATTGCTCAACAGTTTATGTTTTTCTGTGTGTCTGACAATTTTATTCTTAACTATTGTTTCGACTAATTTGCCCGGTACTGACGTTAGACTTACCGGTCTGTAATGGCCGGGATCACCCCTAGAGCCCTTTTTAAATATTGGTGTTACATTAGCTAACTTCCAGTCATTGGGTACCAAAGCCGATTTAAAGGACAGGTTACAAACCTTAGTTAATCATTCTGCAACTTCACATTTGAGTTCTTTCAGAACTCTTGGGTGAATGCCATCTGGTCCCGGTGACTTGTTAATGTTGAGTTTATCAATTAATTCCAAAACCTCCTTTAGTGACACTTCAATCTGTGACAGTTCCTCAGATTTATCACCTGCAAAAGCCGGCTTAGGTTTGGGAATCTCCTTAACATCCTCAGCAGTGAACACTGAAGCAAAGAATCCATTTAGTTTCTCCGCAATGACTTTATCGTCTTTAAGCGCTCCTTTTCTATCTCGATCATCAAGGGGCCCCACTGGTTGTTTAGCAGTCTTCCTGCTTCTGATGTACTTAAAAACATTTTGTTATTACCTTTGGAGTTTTTGGCTAGCCATTCTTCAAAATCCTGTTTGGCTTTTCTTATTACACTCTTGCACTTAATTTGGCAGTGTTTATGCCCTTTCTATCTGCCTCACTAGGATCTGACTTCCACTTTTTAAAGGAAGTCTTTTTATCTCTCACTGCTTCTTTTACATGGTTGTTAAGCCACGGTGGCGCTTTTTTAGTTTTTTTACTGTGTTTCTTAATTTGGGGTATATATTTAAGTTGGGCACTTTTTAAAGACACCATAGTAGAGGCCCATGCAGCTTGCAGGGATTTCACTTTAGTCACTGTACCTTTTAATTTCTGTTTAACTAACCCCCTCATTTTTGCATAGTTCCCCCTTTTGAAATTAAATGCCACAGTGTTGGGCTGTTGAGATGTTCTTCCCACCACAGGGATGTTGAATGCTATTGTATTGTGGTCACTATTTCCAAGCGGTCCTGCTATAGTTACCTCTTGGACCAGCTCCTGCACTCTACTCAGGATTAAATCTAGAGTTGCCTCTCCCCTTGTGGGTTCCCGTACCAGCTGCTCCATGAAGCAGTCATTTAAAGTATCGAGAAATTTTATTTCTGCATTTCGTCCTGAAGTGAAATGTTCCCAGTCAATATGGGGATAATTGAAATCCCCCACTATTATTGGGTTCTTAATTTTGATAGCCTCTCTAATTTCCCTTAGCATTTCATCATCACTACTACTGTCATGGTCAGGTGGTCGATAATAGATCCCTAATGTTATATTCTTATTAGAGCATGAAATTTCTATCCATAGAGATTCTATGGAACATGTGGATTCGCTTAAAATTTTTACTTCATTTGATTCTACATTTTCTTTCACATATAGTGCCACTCCTCCCCCCCCCCACCCCCGCCTGACCTGTTCTGTCCTTCCGATATATTTTGTACCCCGGAATGATTGTGTCTCATTGATTGCTCTCAGTCCACCAGGTTTCTGTGATGCCTAATTATATCAATATCCTCCTTTATCACAAGGCACTCTAGTTCACCCATCTTATTATTTAGACTTCTACCATTTGTGTACAAGCACTTAAAAAACTTGTCCCTGTTTATTTGTCTGCCCTTTTCTGATGTGTCACATTCTTTTTTATGTGACTGTTTATCATCTGATCTGGCCCTTACATTATCCTCTTCCATCCTCTGCTCCTGACTACAACCTGGAGATTCTCTATCATTAGACCCTCCTCTAAGAGAAATCTCTGTCCGATTCACATGCTCCTCTGCAGCAGTCGGCTTTCCTCCATCTCCTAGTTTAAAAACTGCTCTACAACCTTTTTAATGTTTAGTGCCAGCAGTCTGGTTCTATTTTGGTTTAGGTGGAGCCCATCTCTTCTGTATAGGCTCCCCCATCCCATGAATGAATGTAAACCCCCTCTTCTCTACATCATCGTCTCATCCACGCATTGAGACTCTGAAGCTCTGCCTGCCTACCTGGCTCTGCGCGTGGAACTGGGTGCATTTCTGAGAATGCCACCATAGAGGTCCTGGATTTCAGTCTCTTCCCTAGCAGACTAAATTTGGCCTCCAGGACATCTCTCCTACCCTTCCCTATGTCATTGGTACCTACATGTACCACGACCACCGGCTCCTCCCCAGCACTACACATAAGTCTGTCTAGATGCCTCGAGAGATCTGCAACCTTCACTCCAAGCAGGCAAGTCACCATACGGTTCTCCTGGTCACCACAAACCCAGCTATCTACATTTCTAATGATCGAATCTCCCATTACTAACACCTGCCTTTTCCTAGCAACTGGAGTTCCCTCCCCCGGAGAGGTAACCTCAGTGCGAGAGGCAACCCCAGCACCATCTGGAAGGAGGGTCCCAACTATGGGAAGGTTTCCCTCTGCTCCCATTGACTGCTCTGCTTCCCTGGGCCTTTCTTCCTCCTCAACAGCACAGGAGCTGTCTGAGCGGAGGTGGGACAATTCTATAGTGTCCCGGAAAGCCTCATCAACATACCTCTCTGCCTCTCTTAGCTCCTCCAGTTCCGCCACCCTGGCCTCCAAAGTCCGTACATGGTCTCTGAGGGCCAGGAGCTCCTTGCACCGACTGCACACATACGCCACCGGCCCACAGGGCAGGTAATCATACATGCAACACTCAGCACAATAAACTGGATAGCCCCCACCATGCTGCTGGGCTTCTGCCTGCATTGTCTCCTAGTTAATGTAAGGGTGGTTTAAAGAAAGAGGTTTTGAATGTAGTTTGGTTTATAGGTTTTAGGGGGGGGCCACAGGGAAGGGGTTACGGCCGGCGAGGGACTCCCGCTCCCTTCCCACTCCCCTTCCAAACTCCCTTGCGAAACTCCCTGTTAGCAGCCCCTGGTCGCTTGTGCGCGGCTTTATAAAGCCCTGGCCTGAGTGAATGCCCCGCCCACTGATTAAGGCTCAGCCAATTACCAGAGGCTTCGAGCTTTCAAAGCTGCCTCCAACTGCCAGCCAGAGCACACAGTCCCTCAAACAACCAAACAAACAGACTGACAAACACAAGCTCAGCACACAGCAAGTAACCCCCAAACACAAACAAACACACACTACAGACAGTCACTTACCCCACAGATGCTGTATTAGCTCCTCCTTCACCTGGAGAACTCCCTTGCAAAGCTCCCTGTTAGCAGCCCCTGTTCGCCTTTGATTTTCATTGTATTTGTTTTATTTCAATATCCTCCATTCAGAGCATCTGGGCAAGCAGAACGCTTTCACTACACACGCACAAAATTTCAGAACCCTGATCTTGCTTCCCTCTTCACCCAGGACTCAGAGACTGTCCTGCTTTTTTGCTTGCCACAGAAATCTCTCTCCTTTCCATGAAAGTTTCAAATCCCTTTCTCTGCCACCACAAGCTATAGTTACTAATCCTGACCTGCTTGCTTACCTCCTTCCAAACACCAAGAAAGCTCATTCCATGATATTTTGCATTTCCACATCAACACCACTTAACCAGAGGGAAGGAAGGAAAGAGAAGGTACTCTGTTGCTTACTCAATATTTCACTATGATGATTTGTGACTGATAAAACATACTAGGTCTTTTTTGAAAACCAGCACTGCCCAAAATGCCTTGGACTTTGTAAAGACACTGCCTAGAGAACTAGCTTAAAAATTATTCAGGGCACAATCAAATTGCTGATGAATAGGTCAAAAGGAACAAAAATAGTGATCCTGGGGCCTTCCCCATGTGATCCAATATTTCTGCTGAATACAGTAATTACATGCATACCTTCTCACTTCATTAGGCATGTTTCATTCATGAATGCCCATTTTCCATGGAACTATTGCTTTAAAGGTTAACTTGAAGGCAAAATAATTTAACTTAAGGTCAATAATAATAACTCTACAAAAACAGTCATGATGAGCATCCAAAACCATTTAGTAGTCCTCTCAATCCCTCAGGGAGCCTCTGCTTTCCTTTAAAAAGAATACAGTACAATGTAAGCAAGCTTCATTTCATATAGGATAACACAAAATACTACTGTAAACTTGGAAACCAGTGCACTGCTTCCCCCATAAGCACATTTGGAGTGCTAGTCATGATCTCTAAAAGCCTAACTGGTCTGTGACTCAATTATCTGAAAGATCACCTGTCCTCCATCATTGGAATTACTATCAACTGGGTCACTCTCACTATCTCAGGATTAAACTACCAAGGGCCAGGTGCCGGTTGTTCTCTGGGGGTGACCCAATACCTCCTACTAGCTGTCCGCCAAAATCTAAGGTTGGAGAACTTCAGGACACAGTCTGACATGCATTTCTGGTCAAGTTTTTTATTGATTTAAGGATCAATTTAACAGTTGAGATTGGGGACACTGTTTAATTTTGTGACTTTTCCAAGGAGGTTGATTATTTCCCATTATTTTATTAATGTTTTTTAAATTACATAAAGTTTTCAGATGATTTAGTGATGAGTGCCAAAACATATTTCTAAACAAGGATAAATACCGGTAAATATTAGGAAAATAAAGTATGATGTTCAAATATGACAGCTCTTCCACAGTATTCACAAAATGCTGTGACTCTATGGTAAAGATAGGTTAGCTGAAGTTTTGAAATACAAGGCTTCATTATTATCAAAGATCTCCTACGGAACATTGTAAACTGTAAAATAACATTTATTTCTGAAAAACTGTTACCTACTATTGTTATTTGTAATCCCAAAAATTACTATAACTGACAAAGATTAGAGAAAAAGACCCGCTGTCCATTTAAGACCGTCTGTGTAGTCAGTGTCATGGTTTCTCAAATACAGGTGACACTAACTGATTATATATATATAAAAGAGTTGGTCAATACAGCAGGGAAGAGAAAAAATAAATTTAAAAAATGTCTCTGTTACACTACAAAAAGTAGCAGGGAAACTCAGGGCAGGTATAATACCTGGAACTAGCTTAAATTCATGTTTTGAAAAGGATTAGATTTTGAGCCAATGGTGTCCCTTTAAAAAGCTTAGTTATTTTTACTACGATGCCTTACCTAGGTACAGTGATGCATTTTCTTTCTTGACATTGTCATCTAAGTAGGTTGGTCCCAAGGTATAGATGGGTGTGGAGCCCATGCCAATGAGAATTTGGGCACAAATGAATAAAGCTACATAGAGGGAATGATCATTTCCACCTGAGTCCTTGACACAGGCTGGTGACTCCAAATGGTCTTTGGCGGTATTATTGCCAGTCACGCACAAGCCCTCGTTAGAGAGGGAAGAGTTCAATTCTTGGATCTGATATGATGGAGAGATGAAATGAGGTAAAGAAAAAAGTGCAGCCCCAAGAGCAATGAAAAACCCACCTACAGCAAGCCAGAGTGGCCTCCGTCCGCGCCCCCCAAAGTAACTGATGAACACCACGACGACCAGACTACCAATATCAAAACAGCTGACCAGCAGCCCAGACTCAGAGCTTTTCAAACTGTACCTCCTCTCAATGGTGGTAATAACACTGCTCAGATACCCAGAGACCATTAAGGACTGAATGAAGGTCAGAAAGCACATGCACACCAAGAAGAAACGGGAATCTGTCAACACCACGCTGAGACACTTTCTACCTGGGAGAGCTAGCAACGTGGAAGCTGGGGAAACACCTTTGCTTGTGCCAGCAAAGTTATTACAGTCTGTCCTCTCAGTGAAACTCCCGACCCCTGAAAAGCTGGAGGCTGTGAAAGAAAATACAGTCCCAGAAGCAGCAGCAGCAGCACCGTTACTGTGAGCTGATTTGTCAGTGTCAAGGCCAGATCTCAGGTCAGACCTCGCTTGGAAACTGTGCAAGACACTCCGTTTTGCCTCAAGGAGGGTGCTTTGTGTTGTGATAATCCAAGGAGCAGACCTATTCAGAGCTGGCAAACTTTTGGACCTGAAGCTCTCCGCTTGATTCTCCGGCTGCTGTTCTCTGGGGGAGAATGGGTGCTGCTGCTTTATCGCTGGCGATGCCATGCTGGCAGCAACTCTGGTCTGCGTTAAGTTAAAAAACAAACAAACATCAGACACATTGTATTGTTCAGTTAGAACCTCCGTTGCCATTTCATCATGTAAATCCAAGGAAGTGTAACATATTCTCTGTGGATTTACTTCCCCGACTCCAACACACAACTAACCGTGGCACGCATCAATGTGTAAGAGCACGTGTCTAGCGGTGTCCTTGGTGGCTCCATCCTTCTTAGCGCTTCTTACGGAGCCGTCCTAGCAGCCGAGCTATGAACAGCTTGGACGGTGCCTCTATCCTTCTGCTGGAACATTTCCCACATGGATTAATTGGCCATGTTTAACAATGAAAAAGAACCAGGGTGCAAGGTACAGCCCAGCCTGGGCAAGGGGGAGCTCTTGGTCATCTGCATCTTTGCCTCTTCCTATCCGCAGGCTGCAGCAGGGAGGCTGTCGGCACGGAATCCTGTTTAAAACCTCCTGATGGCAAATCTGCCAATCTGTAATGCAGAGAGATCAAGCAGAAGGTCAGCGAGCTGCTTTTGTCCTGCTTTGCCCGGCACTAGCTCCCAACTGCAGCTCCCCAACCCGAGGCTAGAAAAGGACATGAAGGGCGCTGTTGCCAAGCTCCCTCTCCGCTCCTGAACAATAAAAGCAGGACATCTGAGACCCTTTCCCAGCAATCGTATACCCCACACCCACTCCCTTAACTCTGTCCAGTTTAAAGCTTCTCTCTTGTATTGGTCTCATAGTTAACCTCTCAATTATGACTCACTCAGATTCATTTTATTTTGAGGGAACTAATTATAACCATTTTCCACCCCCTACTGGATTGCTCCCACTGAAATAGAAGAATTGCAAGACATCTGAACACACTCAGTTTATGTTATTTGTGAAAACAAAAGTACAGATATTTGTATAAGATGAATGTACATATATACATATATATCCATGTGCCTTGTTCAAAGAGAGATCCTGTTATTTACAGCCAAATGCATCAGCAAAAGGTCAACATACCAACTCCTTTATTTTCAGTACTAAAAATAAACACATTGGAATAAATATTCAATTACAAATATCAGGGATGCTGCAGACTGTCTGTATCCCACACTGAGTTTGCCCGGCTAGCTTCCTAATTTACAGAGACTTGGGAATCGTGAGCAGTATTTCTCAAAACAAGGAAAAGAAAAGGACACAGGAAACAAAGAGATTCAGAAACGTGACTCTCTCTAGACACCCATCTGATGCACACATGCAGCACCCTGAAAAGCAGACAAGGTCCTTCCAACACACACAGATGCACTTGGTACATACACAGGCACAAAGAGCTAATGCAGCTGTAACTGCATGCACAGATTACGTGCATACGCATAGACATACAATACATATACAGAATACATGCAAACACTCATATGTAGTGCACACATGGTAATCAGTGTACTGCTAGTGAATTATGTCTTTGTGTGTCACCATCTGGGAGAGTAACTGCTGTCCTTTATATGTCAGCTCCCCTTTTGTCTTTCTGTCCAACTCCGCTTTGTGCAACCAGTGAAGACAGACACAAATGCCCACACACACACTTTCTCCCTTTCAATGTGAGGAGGTGGAGGGTATCAGTTCAACTCAGCAGCTGCCACTGCCATACAACTCGTGCAATAATTTTCATGTACTTAGCGTGTGCAATGATCCACATACAATAACGAGCATACCTCCAGCCTGTTCTCACAGCGTAAACTGCATGCGTGCATATACACACACAGAGCACGTTCAATGACTCCCACACTATCTCCATGAGGCTAGCATGTGCAGCAACTCCCGTGCAATAATGTGCATGTGCGTAACACGCTGGCGTGTCTCTGCGGTGAGTGGCTCCCAATTACAATCCGCATGTGTTGCATGGTCAGCGACTCCCAGTCCCACATACTATTTTGCGCGCCTGTCCAATGTCTCCTACTCAACCAGGTTCAGACACCCCAGGAGGGGGAAGCTAGAGGAAGGAGGGTCACTGGATCCCAGTAGGGCCCCCAGACCCAGTACCAATAATAAAGAAGAAAGAGCCTGTTACTCACCCCTCAGGGCGGGGCGCTGCGCCAGGGGCAGGGGCAGGGAGGGCAGCAGCGGCGCCCGGGTCGGCGCTGTCCTGGAGCCGGGAGCGACACTGAGCGGAGCAGCGCACGCAGGCGCACCGGCCCAGCCTCCTGGGCGGAGCGGGAGGGGCGCGGGTCTAGCCGCCGCGGCTGCCCGTGGGAGGGGCCGCTGCTTGGGCTAGTGCCCAGAGAGATGCCCGCTCCCCCGGGAATTCGCACCGATCGCTAAAGGAGCCAGCTAGGCCATCTAGCAGCAGCCCGGGGGGTCCCGGGATATGAGCGAGGCAGCGTCTTGTACTGGGCCAACTTCTGTGGGGGAGACGGAGACGCTTTGGTGGCTGGAAAGCGTCTCTCGCGCACCAACAGAAATTGGTCCAATAAAAACTATGACCTCACCCACCTTGTCGCTCAAGTATTCCTAGGAATATAGAAATTGCCATGTCATCGTGGGCAGCACATGCATCTCCAGCTGGGGGAGGCTAGCCCCCAGCGCCGCCCCTTCCAGCTAAGCCCCCTTTCCCCCCACCATGGACACTGGCCAGTGCCCCAGGCTAGCACCCCTAGCCCTGGCGTGGCCTTAGCCACAGAGTGCCGGGTGGCACAGACCCAGCCCAGAAGGCCGGGTGGCATGGTCCCATCTCCAGAGCGTTGGGTGGGTAGCAGGGCCGGTGCAACCATTTAGGCGACCTAGGGTACTAGGATTTGGGGGGCGCCATTTTCTTTGGCAGCGATCGCAGCGACCAGATCTTCGGCTGCCCCGGTCGCCGCCGGCATTTAGGCGGAGGGAGCTGGGGCAGGGGGGTGTGGGGAGGGCTGCCTACAGCAAGTAACGGGGGGGGTGTGGCACACAGGGGAACTCCCTGCCCCAGCTCACCCGTGCCCCACCTCCTTCCCGAGCATGCTGTGGCTGCTTCACTTCTCCCGCCTCCCAGGCTTGCAGCGCCTAAGCTGATTGGTGCCACAAGCCTGGAAGGCGGGAGAAGTGAAGCAGCGACGGCGTGCTTGGGAGGAGGTGGGGCAGGGGTGAGCTTGGGTGGAGGGGGAGCTGCCGTGGGGGGGGCGCAAGGTGGAAGTTTCACCTAGGGCGAAAAACATCCTTGCACCGGCCCTGGTGGGTAGCACTAGCCCCAGCCACTGCACAGGGGAACTGAGAAGGGTGGGCCAGAGCAGGAAGCAGGAGGGCACTAGGGGCAGAGCATGGGTAGGGCCACACCTGGCTGTTTGGGAAGGCACAGCCTTCCCCAGCATATGATACCCGCCGCCCATGCATACCATGTCAGACTAAACGATGATTCACCTAGTCCAGTGTCCTGTATCTGATGGTGGCCCCCAGAAACCCTGCTTAACGCAACTATGGAATAACCTAATCACAGGGAAAGTTTCTTCCTAAGCCCCTTTAGTTAGAGGTTGTTGTGTGCCCTGAAGCATGAGGGTTTAGATGCCTTCCAAAGCTTTGAGGTTTTTTGTTTGTTCAGTTTGGCTAAATCTCTACTACGGTAGAACCTCAGAGGTACGAACACCAGATTTACAAACTGACCAGTCAACCACACATCTCATTTGGACCCAGAAGTACACAATTAGACAGCAGCAGAGACAAAAAAAATAAAGTACAGTATTCTGTTAACCATAAACTACTTAAAAAATAAAAAGGAAAGCAGCATTGTTCTCCTGCACAGGAAAATTTCAAAGCTGTATTAAGTCAATGTTCAGTTGTAAACTTTTGAAAGAACAACCATCACGTTTTGTTCAGAGTTATGAACAATCTCCATTCTCGAGGTGTTAATAACTCTGAGTTCCTACTGTACTATTATAATTCTGGACATAGTCCTGCAAACTATTAAAGGTATGATTTGACAAAGCATGCATCAGTCTACTCTATTTTGATCCATTCCCTATCCTAAAAGATCATGAAGAGTATATGATATGAATATCATAATATTACATGTCTGCTTTGATTAACTAACAATTGGTTCAATGCTCCTTACAACAATGAAAGAACGGCAGGCAAAGTAGGTGAACTTGAGGAATACGATTCAGTTGTATTTTGGAAACTTCTTGTAGTTCCTCTAACACAAATCTTAGTCTTTAGGCTCTGGTCACTAAATTACATATCTATTTTACTTAAACTTTTTCTCAATGAGTTGAAATACATCTTTATTGTCAACCTGTCTCTGATATCTAGCCATCAGCTCATGCTAAAACAGAACTCTTCATCTTCTCCCCACCCCAAGCTCTCTCACCCTCCTTTCTTGATCATTGTGGATTATACCACCATCCTGCCTGCCACTCATGCCCGTAACCTGGGTATTATCTTCAACTTGGAGCTCTCTCTATGGCCTCACATCTTGCAAATTCTTTCTGCATAACATCTCTAAGTTACAGCCTCTCTTATCCATCCATATAACTAAAAGTCTCATCCAGGCTCTCATCATCTTGTATCTTGATGCAAACAAACAAACAAAAATAAATAAATAAATTTAAAAAAATCATTTTCTCCGGCCCTGATAAATGCAATCTCCTCACACACACACAAACACCCATTCAAAATGCTCCTGCAAAGATCATTCTATTGTATCAAACATAAGTGTGGCATTACACCCCATATTCTTCATAATAATATTATGACAACATGAGTATGGCATAATTATGATAGCTGGCACAAAAATACAAGGCATGTGACATATCATTGAAAAGGTTATGATTTACTCAGTATGATTATCCTATTTGTATGCATGTATCATTTTTGTATCTGAAGTTATGAATTTGTCTATGCATCTATTACAAATGTGTTTCCGCCTGGGGAATGCCCACTAGACAGAATGCAATCAGTCTAGAAGATGGCTAGCTGGGAAGGCCCATTAGGGAGAAATTAGGTCTTAGAAGATGCTAATCACCCACCTTCCTGAGGACGCTGCAAATAGCCTCTAAGTCATGGCTGCGGTGGCCCTACAGGGCCACGTGACCAAGTCATCTGGGACTGGACTCCATGATAATATTAGTGTTTTTCCACTGACCAGGTGTGGGCATCAAACTGGGAGGCAAAGGATTCCCACCATAGGCAAAAACTATTTAAGGCAGGGGAGTGACAACATCATGGTTCATTCTTCACTGATTCCCCACCCAAGAAAGAAGGCTGCTGTAAACACCTGAGAAACAAAAAGACTGAGCTGGAGGAGAACGGCTGAACCCAGGCTAGAGGGTTGTCTAGCCTGTGAAAGGAATAACTCGAGTTATAAGCTGTAAGCAAGTGCAGCTTGCCTTCAAGAATCTCTGCAATCTGCCTAAAACATCATTTAGGTGAGAATTTGCTGCACATATCCAATTTTTTAGTACATTAAGCTTAGATTACCTAGCAAATAAAACAAAAACACCGTCTGCTTTGATCTGTTTGCTATCCCTTATAGTCACTTAAAATCTATCTTTTGTAGTTAACTTGTTTTTGTTTTGGCTAAACAATGTGGAAATCATAACTTGGGGCAGAAAGCTGTGTATATCCCTCTCTTCAATGAGGGAGGGAGTAAATTTCATGAGCTTACACTATACAGTTCTCTGTGCAACACAAGATGATATAATTTTGGGTTTACCCCGAAAGGGGGGGGGTGCACTTGAGTACTGGGCAATTCCTTAGCGGAGCCTTCCCATGCAGAGCTGATTTCAGTGTCTGTCTGTTTCTGCAGCTGGGTGTGATCCTACCTGTGAAAGTGTGAAACTGGGAGCGTGTCTGCAGCTTGTCACAGCATTACAGGATGAAAGGGAGCCCAGGTTGGTGGATCAGGTGGGCTCAGTGGTACCCCAGTTCCAGGCATCACCCCAAAGGGGGGGGGGAACCCATTACAATCAGTTGTTAGTCTTCACTTTCAAGGCCCTTCACAGGCCTATCCCCACCCTACCTATCATCTCTCATTCTCTACTGAAATGTCAATTTTCACCTCCGATTGGCCATTAATGCTAGTCCCCATCACCCACTTGTTAAATTTTCAAACAAGTACATTTGTGCTTTCCCTTGTGCTATCTGTCACGCTTGAGAAGAGCTCCCAGTAAACATCTGTACAGCTACCTCATTATCCTCTTTCAAGTCCCTCCTTAAAACTTAACTTTTCTGTGATGCCTACAAAAAATTGATAATGGTTAGACAGATGATACACTGAGACCACAGCCTAGCATGCTACCCAGCATTGTCTCATTGCTTCTTTGTTCCACCCCATCTGTCTGTATCCATTTGTTGCTTCTTGTCTTATACATAGATTTAGAGTGACACTTTGGGCGTGGGGGTGGAAGATATTTGCATATATAAGGCAAATATTGGGACGGTCCCAATAATATTGAGACATCTGGTCACCCTACATAGATTGTAAGCTCTTTGGGTCAGGGACCATTTTTTTGTTCTGCATCTGTGTTTGCACAGCACCTAATCCAAAGGGGGGCTGGCTCCTGACTAGGGCTCCTAGGCATTACAGTAATATAAATAATAATCATAATTTTCATGAGAGTCCATGGGAACAAGTAATTATAATAGCTTACAAAAGTACAAGGCTACTCAGTCTCAACTAGCAGATAGCATTGAACAGGTACAATTTCACTTCTTCTTATGGTGGCAAGGCTTCCTAAGAGAAAAGCTCAAAAATGTCTTAAAACAAGATACAGATATTTGTTTTAGGAGCCAGGCATCTTATTTCACCTGATTGGAATAGTTGCTGCAAAAGCCTGCTTCCCTTGTTCAGTTTTAGCTCTTAAAAAATATTCTTCATTGAGTGAAGGAAATATTTGCAGTCTGCTGTAGATAAAGGTCAATCTGAATATGCTGGTGCCAAGTTATGAACACATTTGTGGCAAACCAGTGTCACTGCCTTCACTTGAAGAGACCTTACCAATTAAGTTGATTACAGAGGTCACAATGATGGAACCTAAGCTCACAAGAAAGCACAAATTTGCACAATTTATTATATAAAAACATGTCTAGCCTCTGCAGTAGCACTCCAGAAAACATTCAATATTCCCATAGCTCCAGCTGAGTAACTGAATTACTGAACTGCCTGCTTCCTTGCAAACTTATTCAGATACAAACTTGGGTCTACCATTAGGAGAATAAAAATTTGTGTGTCCTAAAGATAACAGAACAAGCGACTCAGATTCCAAGATAGCTACCTAGCCCAAGACATTGCCAGCTGCTGTTTTGGGGCTTGATATGGTGAGACACTAAACTCTCCCAATTCAGATCCAGTGAAGGCAATAGCATTTACAGATGGTTAGCAGCATCTCACAGGACCAGGCTGTACATCAGTTTCTGTAATATTGCAGGTGAGCTAAAAGCTACGATTTTAAATTTCATTTAATTTCTACTCCCTGGAAAAACATTACCATGTTAAGGTCAGACTACAGTGATTACAGGTTAGGAGCCTTTTGCACTCTTGCTGGCATAGGGAAATGTGAATAACACTTTCCTGTGCCAGCCTGGTCTACTTCAACACAGTCGGGGGAGTTCACCCAAAGGATGGCATGGGTTGGCCACTTGCCTCCATTGGGGTTTCTGCTTTAATTTCCAACAGTACTCTTCCAGTGTACATTACAGAACAAGTGCAATGAATCAGCACACACCTGGCTGCACTATTTATGCCCTCTCCCTTGCAGCACCACCATTTTTGGGGCAGCATCTCTCTACCCTGACAACTGCTGACTAATACCAATAGAGAAATAAGCAAGAAAGGGTGTGCATTAATAAGCTGTCGGTACAAGCCCCAAGTGTATTGTGCAGCATAATGCTGAAGGACAAGTGACTTCACTCATTAGGGACATACACCAGGACAGCTTCCTAATGAACTCCCTGGTGTGGCTTATTGCTGGTAGAGAATGACTCATTAGTTTTGTTTGGGGAGTCAGAGATAGAGCATTCTTAACACTATGGAACTCACTTATACAAAGGATCAGAGGAGCCCAAACCTAACCATGTTCAGAGCACAATGCAAAAGCCCCCTTTTGGTGCCAATCTTTTTACAATTACAAAGCAGAAGAAGCTAATACTCCTCATGAACAGAGTAAAAAAAAACTGATGGACAGATGGGAGGGAAGAAAATTGCAGCTGCCTTCCAGGAAAATGGCTTTTTGTTTGGTTTTTTTTTAAACCAGAACTTGTTGTATGTTACAATCCACCCTCAAAAGCAGGAAATTTCCAGTTGAACCGATGGGATTTTAAGGCTCTAAAACAGTAGATGGCAGATTTCATTCCAGAAAGGGAAGTTCTTGTGATTATTAACTGTGCATTTCATGGCTACTTCCTATATCAGGAGGTGCTTTACAGATTAGATTACATGCTGGCCTTCATTTTCCTTGCAGGAAGTCTAGGAAGTAAAAATTGCAGAGAAGGGGAAGGAATTTTGCACTGTGTCTGCAGTAAAGCCTTTCCCTGGGGATTCTACTAAAGAGGGCAACTTTAACTTGTAGGGAGAGATCTGCTATGTCAGCAGAGGCTGTCTCAAGGGAGCAATGAATCAGCACATTCCCTAGCCAGCCTAGTCATGGCCTTTACTCAGTAAGCACTGCCTTCTTCTGAGGCAATGGCCCCCAACCTTTTTCGTCTGGCGCCCCGGAGGATCGTGGCAGCAGATGAGCATCCGCTGAAATTCCGCCAACAAGCACCAACATCAATAGGTGTCGCCGCTAACAAGCAGCGTCATCCAGAGACGTCGCTGCCGAAAATCGGCGGCGACACCTCTGGATGATGCAGCTTGTCGGTGGTATTTCAGCGGATGCTTGTCTGCCAGCCAGTATGCAGGCGCACTCAGACGCCCCGGCGCGTGCCATGGTGCCCGTGGGCACCGCGTTGGCAACCCCTGTTCTGAAAGTTGTGCTTGCCAGTTGCAGGCCCTCCCCCACTACCACCACCACGGAGAACAGGGGATGTTAGTGTCATGCATAGGCGGCAGATAGAAGAGGCCAGGAGATACCTGTAACCCTGGGACTGGGGTCCTCTGCCCTTGGGCTGGTGCTGATGCCCTGTTGTTGGGGAACGGTGGCCACTTGTTGGACCAGATGTCGTTGCTGTTCATGTTGTTGAGTAGCCAACTCCCAGATAAGCTGTTGTTGCTATTGTAGATGCGCAGCCTGCTGTTGCTGATGGGTGGCCATCTGCTGAAACAACTGCTGCGCGGCCTGTTGTTGCTGACTGTCGGCCAGCCACTTTATCGGCTTGTCTATCTCCATAGCTCCCCCACTCTTGTTCCCTCCTTGCTTTTGAGGGTGTCTCTCTCTCCTTTTTCCTGCCCCCTTTTCTTGTTCTTTACACACACTCTTTTTAGCTATCTGCTGGTGCATGTGGTCATTCCTGGTACTCTGGCTAAAGTCCACAGTTCTGCTGGCCTCGCACCTGAGATCCACCAAAATTTAACTGTGTTCCCAGGACCATGAAGCGGTGTACTTTACAAAAGACTTATTCTGTTTTGGTCTACATTGCGAACACAGATGGCTCTCAGATGGTGGGTTTGCAGCTCAGTGGTCAGAAGACAATGGCTCACTGAGCTGCTGCTGTATGCCAAGTGGGTTGGCTTCCATTTTCAATTGAGTCAATTGGAGATTGTTGAGATAGAGAGAATAAAGGAAGCTGGCCCATGGGATTATGGGACACTTTTGGTAGACTCCCAAAGTCAGGCATGGCTGTGTCTACACTGCAAAGCAATAGGCATCAAACCCTCCTGGCTTGACATGGGCTCAGACCCTCCAGCCCTGCAGGGTCCAAGCCCAAGTCTGAGAGATTTGTTAGTAGATGGAAAGGCGGGGAAGGGGTTTTGGGCTCAAGCCTTAGTCTGAGCCCAGGCTTACACTGCAGTGTAGACAAACCCATAGATTCCAAGGCCTGAAGAAACCATTGTGATAATCTAGTCTAACCTCCTAACACAGGCCATTGAACTTCCCCAAAATAATTCCTAGAGCAGATCTTTTAGAAAAACATCCAGTCTTTATTTTAAAATTAGCAGTGATAGAGACTCCATCACAATCCTTGGTTAAGTTGTTCCAATTTCCAGTCTGAATTCATCTAGCTTCAACTTTGAGTCGTTGGAGCATGTTATACCTTTCTCCGCCAGTTTGAAGAGCCCATTGGAAGCCTCATCTGAGATCAGTGTGAACCTCCCCATGGGTGAGGAGAGCAGTGAAGACTGTCTCTCTCTCTGGATACTGAGAACCTTCCCTTTGTTTCCGTGTCAGCTTTCAGCAGCCGTGGAGCAAGAATTCTGTAGTCACATTGTAAACCTGAGTCTGATGTATGAGTCATGGCCGTAGCAAGTTTAAACATTACTTAGCTTGCCATTCAACAGGACAGCTTTAATACATATTAGTGGGTTACATAACATATTTTAAGAAAGTTAAGGCTGGTATATTTTTTAACAAATGGGAGGAGGCAGGGGGACGAGAGAGTTTGCCCAGACCTAAAAAAGACCCCAAACTCTGTATCAAAACAGAGCATTTGTTTGCTGCAGTCATTTTCAGGTTATTTTTTTACAATATATCAGTTTCCCTAGATTCACTCATAGTACCACTAAAAACACAAAACACTATGATAGTTGAAACATTGACTAAACCAACTTCAAAAACATAAGGCTTCCCTACAGACAAGGTCTGAGAGAAACTGCAACATGCTCAGAAGGCCATCAAACTCGGGCTTTGCTGGACCAAGCAGGGGAGAACCAAATTTCTGGGTTGTGGACACTCTGCTGCTCCAGCCATCTAATATACTAATCAGGGGTCTGCCAGCTTAAGTTTAAGTAGGATCTCAAATGCCTTAGCACACACAGAAAGGCCAGGATTCAACATTAAAGGGGTTCATCATTCAAAACGAACACTTGTTTAAATGATTAACTGAATTATTTTGTGAGTAGAAATAAAATAATTGACCACCATACTGTTCAAGACTCACCGGAAGAAGGAATGTGTATTTCCTGCATATTGATAGGAGAATAGACTCCTGTGGAGAACATTAACCTCTAGCATGGAATTTACCACATTTGGCTCAATAAATCTGAGAATGTTAAAAAGGTTTCTAAATATTTTGTGCAGAAATATGGAGTTTTCCCATTATTACTAGACTGAAAAGGGAAAAATGCTTAAACAAAGAAAACCGATATATCAAGATAAATCAATAAGAGTTCCACTCCCTGCATCTGAAAGGGTAAAGCAGATCAAAACCCCTGGAGCTACTATACATCTCTAGCACTTAAACCAAATTCTCTGCCTAGGATATGATAAATAAAAAAGAATGCAGCAAGCAACTCATAATTCTGTCAGAGTGCTCTGTTATGTAGTTTGAAGCCATAGAGTGTAAAGAAAACCAGATAAGATGACATTGCCAAGAAAATACTCATATCTGGTAAACATGCACTAATTTAACAGGAGATACAAGAGAAGGTTTTTGTTGTTTTTTTGGAAAATATTTTGTCCTCGTGACATTTTACAACCCTGGGCTCACTCCATCAAATAAAACGTACAGATATCCTAGAAGGAATGCATATAACAAAAATGTTGCGATCATTTTGTAGGGGGGGAGGAAAGAAATGCTGTAAAGGGAATCATATGCCAAGACATTATTCACCTTTTATCCCTGAAAGTATTTTTTTAGATGGAGGCATTCTGAAGGCTTATTTCACTAAGAAATAGCCCTTGCAGCTGCTGACCCAAATAAACCTTTTGGCTCTGCAGTCGTGAAGGCTTACTTGTGATTTCCAGTGGGAATTTTAAAATTTCCCAGCTTTCCAGTAGTGCTGAAAGACCAAATTAAGTATTGCCCACCTCCCACTTCTCCAGAATGGAATCTTTGGGCCATATTCTGATATCAGTTGTAAGTGCAAAGTAGCTCCCTTGGAATCAGGAGAATTCCATTGGATTTACATCAGGGTAACAGAGATCAGAATCTGGATCCTTTACTCTACCTTATCTGGTTGCCATGTATGATGCTCCAGGAGATGGAGGTAAAAGATGAAATCCTGTCTGAAGCTGTTACTAAGGAGGGGATATCCTGGAGCACAGTAGATTGCATTTTCCATTATGACACCAATTTTCTATGTGTAGTCTTTTGGAGATACAGAAAAAAATAGATAAAAGACTGGGAGAAATAACCAGTGCAATGGGAGAAATTGCAAAGGTTTATAGAATCATCATTAGATAAATTTAGCCAGCTCAGTAAAGGGACAAAACATGTGGACTATCCACAGCATCAAGTAGGTATGATGAAAAAATCTGTAAGACACCTTGTCTGTTTAGTCTACACACCTCTTCCACCAAAGGCAGGGATAAGATAGCATGGTGATCACCATCCTATGTTAGTGCTGTAAAAGAGCCAGGAGCCAGATTTACATGTGGAGGGGATCAACCTCTTCCTGCAGTGAAAGGTGGAGGAGGTCAGCTGCCTCTTCAGTATCATTGCCCTGTGCTAGGACCTTGTGGGCAGGAAAAGGCAGGGACTGGGCAGAATGGGAGCAGGATGTAG